>NC_061109.1:28650040-28690040 GCF_015104395.2 Macrobrachium nipponense | reverse complement strand
CCCTATTGGTTCAGCATCACAGTCCTTTTTTATGGTTACCATAACGCAGTTCCCCATTTCTACCATTGATGCTGTAAATAATTCCCCTTGTGATGCTAGTGATATCAAATCTAATTGTGATATTCCTGTCTAGACTAGCGTCTGCTACATTAGGAAGTAATGTTATTATTTTCATGCTAAACATCCCCTTAGTTAATAAAACAAAGCAGTATACTTATCTGTTTAAACTCCCAGTCATTCTATGTCCCTGTGAGTGGACTTTGATGCGAAATAATAAGAGCGAATCATGTTTAACGTTCCCCTTATGTCTATCACCTTAGTACTGATCATAGAATGCAATCTCTTTGTGAAGGGAAATTTAGAATCCCTTGGAAGCGGCACCAGGAACTGTTCAGCAACTCGCTGTGTGCAAACCTTATTTCTGTACCTGGATCATTTCCCTGCCACATGTCCAGTTGACCCACAATCAACTGCCCTCCATTTAATTTCTGGACCCATTCGAATCCCTGTCACCCTTAACCCTTAATGGACAAATTGATTCTTGGGAGTAATAATAACAGGTTTGGGGTGGTGGATGGATTGATCCTGTAGATAAACAATATTAAGTGCCATCGGTTTGGAAAGAATTGGGTAGGAAAGAGGTGTCAATACTTCTTTAGCCCATAAATTCACTAATGGCAACTTTTACACTGGATAAAACCACAAATCAGGCATCTCAGCACTTCAGCTCTTCTTGTAACTTCAAGGGGAAAATGTATTACATCTGTCTCACATGACATCTTTTTGTAAATTTGTTCATAGATATACAAAGTAGTTGCTGTTGGTTTTAGTTCTTGTCTTTTGTGATAGTATGTCTGTTGTGAACATTATTTTACAAAGAAAAGTGGAAAGAAATATTAGGAAAAACATGTTAAAGTAAAAAAAAGTTACTGAATCTTCGTTCTCGGTAAATTTGGCGGTCCTCAAAGTTAACCTGGCCTGAGGAGCTGCATATCAATATATTTACCTTTCCAGTATGGTTTAACATGTAAATTGCTTACTCACGTAATTTAGTGTAAATATAGTTAAGTTAAAATAAGTCACTAGAGTTTTATATAATTTTTTCCCACCATTGATATCAGCCTTCAGCTGTGGATGTTTTGTCATATTTCCATTCTCTAGCAAGGCCAAAACTTTTAGGAGTACCAGAAAGCCACTTCCTTAGTTTTCAGACACCGAGAACAAGAAAAAGTAATAAAATGGTGACCTTGCCAGGATCATGTGAAAATTCCTTTTCATTTTTCCAGTCAGTAGCGGTCGCTAATCTTGTGTCACAAGAACAGAAATGAATCTGAGTTCCTTTCATTTTTTTGGAGAGAGTGCAAAACAAGGATTTCCAAATCTCCATAACAGGTAAAGATTCATTTTCTATTTTTCATTATTTGTATTTGACTAAGTATTCTAGTTAGGGGTGAAGAAAATCTAAGTGCCATTAGGAATAGAGATAGGAAGATTTTTAGAATATGAGAGCAAAGTTTAACCTTAGCTTTTTTTTATGTACTACTGCATAAAGCACATAGGCATTTACTGAGTGCTATAAATATGAGTGAAACCAGTGCCATATTGCATGATTTGCCAGTATAACACGACGAATCTTGTGTTGTAAAGAGATTTTGTCAGTCAGGCATTTACAGAGGATCAGTGCAATTCATTGTTGTCTAAATCGCATTCTCTCTCTCTCTCTCTCTCTCTCTCTCTCTTCCACAGTAAAACCCATGTGTTTAAGCAGGATAGGAAGAAATAAAATCCCTTAATAAGGATTGTTCCTGGAGAAATTGTCCCCTTTCATGAAAAAAAAATTAAAGAATAACTAACATTAGCATAAATTCATTCAACTCTTGGAAGAGCAACAAGAAAACAAACGGTCAATGCTTCCATTCTATGTTAAAGAGAAATAATAAGATCAGGTAAATAATTCATTGCCTTCATAAACAAAGAGCCGTTACTGGGTATGTATGTTTGTCTTTTCTCAATCTCTCTCTCTGTAAGTCCCTGGCGTCTTGTTTATAGTCATGGGCAAGCCCGATCGCCCCACCCCGTTCCACAAACCTTCAACCGTTTTGCCTGAATGTGTGCAGGATCAAATCTCCATGAACTTAAATTCGTGAGAGTTAGGTTTGGTACGTTTTAGTTTTGTGAGGGAGAAAAAGCCTATATCTTAGATGGCGAGAAAAAACTTCGTAATTAAGAGCATAACAGAGTTTGCCTTGGGCTATCAACATCTCAGGCAGTTCCATGAAGTTGGTGTAATGCATCTGTGCAGCTGGTTAGAGAATCTTTATTTGTTTGGTTCTTTCTGTCTTCCTCAAAATTTTTGGTTCCGACACTAGTAGTAACATGACACAGTAAGGTATTCTAAGCAAATTAGACAAATGTCGAAGGGAAAGACAAGACCATGGATTTGTATTGGTAAATTTTTCTCCCTTTTGTCTCGTCCTCGAGATGGTAATATCCCTTATACATTTTTATTTATTAACTGCAATTTACCATGTCAATTTGTATTGAGTTTTCCTCGATTACATGGCATTCATTTATAACTCAGTTGAATTGTTATTTACAGAGATCTAACGTGATTTTACCCAGTATCTGTGTTGAGTTTTCCGCCCTTATGTGGCATTCATTTCCAATCCAGTTGAACTGTTATTTACAGAGATCCAACTGCAATTTAACAGTATCTGTGTTGATTTTTCTGCCCTTATGTGGCATTCATTTACAGTCCAGTTTAACTCTTATTTACAGAGCTCCAACTGCATTTTAACACAGTATAGGCGTTGAGTTTTCAGCCTTAACGTGGCATTTATTTACAGCTTAGTTGAGCTGTTATTTACTGCGAACCAACTGTTATATACCACCGCATTTGTGAGTTTCAGAACTACCATAAGGCTATTTACAATTTTTCAACTGGTATGTCTATGTCACCTGCTTGAGTTATTCCACACCTGAGTGGATTTCATTAACAGTCTATTAGACTACCATTCACACATCACTTGTATGAGACATTTACAGTTTGTTTGACTGTTATTTCTACGTCACCTGTGTGAGATTTCCACACTGCGTGGAGGATATTTCAGCCCTTTTGGCTGTCATCTCATCTGCTTCTGCACATATTCCAGCCATAGGGATCCTTGTTATTTCCCTTGTATAGTGGTGAGTTATTCTGCGTACCCGTGGCAATATTTGCAGTTTGTGACTGTCATCCATCTATTCCAAAACTTCCAGGTCTTTGTTCCTATGCCGCTTTTATCAGTGCTAATCTATCCATGCCACATCATCCTAAGTAGCTAAGCACCCAGCCTTTGGCCCCACAGCTAAAATGGCCACCTATAAAGAGGCCATTGCTGCCTATGAACAGAAAACTCAGCGCGTAGGATGTGCCGCCTAAATGGCTGCCTACGTAAAGGATTGCATGGATACCAGGATTCATAGCTGACCTTTCACCCCATCCGAAGGGGCAGCCCTTCCAGTCGGGTTGCCAATTGAAGAGCCTATTTTCACAGCATCTCTCCAAAATAATCCTGAGCTCTTGCATATACCAGCTGCACACCCTCCCTCATTAGAAAAGACCAAGTACTAGGCAGGGCAGCTATAAACCATTCTAAAACAATTATTTATATGAGTATCGATGGGCGCAGGACCAAGATTCCCACGATCAAGCTGAAGATTATCAAGCCCCAACAATGTCAGGTAGATACCTTCTGAGTGGTGGATTTCCTCCTGGAGGGCTATGAGGTCCTTCTTGGGCGGAGCCTCCTGACTCTGCTTAATCTTATACCACAAGTAGACCCTAATCTGTCGAATTCCCCATCAGGCAGTTTGGCCCAGCCCAGTCCTAACATTGAGTCCTGACCAGAGCTGAGTCCTTCCTCAGAGATGCAGCCCATGGGTTGGTCTCCTTACAAGAGGTAGAGACACAAATTCTGTATGCATAGTGTGCTGCATGGAGGGCACCCCGCGAATTCCACCCAGTGCCCCATGAGGGTCGCTGCTCTAGGAGTAACCCTTAAGGACCGTGTCCAAACCTCACTGCAGTGGCAACTAATTATAAGAGATTTTCTCACTGCCCTCCCTGAGGATGATAATACTTGGACTGAGTGACCACTCCTTCCTCTGGTTGATAAAGAAGCACCAGGCTCTATTACTTCCAGGGATATGCTACCCAGGAATGTAATAATCAGCAAAGATGAGAGGATGACTTTTTTGTGGTTGGATGGTGTCACTCGAACAATCCCCACCGTTGTCCTGCAGGTAGGGACGACCCACGAAGAAACTAGCCAGATTGTGATAAGGCAGTGCCACCCGGGGGTGATTGAACTTCTTCCCGGGTGGCAGTTCCTCATATTAAGTCGTGACCTGCTGAGTGAGTACCTCCCAGAGCCCGAATCACCTCCTGCAGATGAGCCAGTGCCTTGCTCGGAGCCAGTACCTCTGCTTGATCTAGAAGGGGCTTCGCCCCACCCGTTCATTGAGCCCTTTTCGGATTCAGCATCTGGCCCTTCGAAAGGCCGCCCTGAGTTGGCTTCTAGCACTGGTGACTCCAACAGTGCTGAGGTCGCTCCCAGGGTCCTCTTAAGCTCCAGCATGAAAGACTCTTTATCAGTGCCAGGTGACACTGAGTTGCAACCAGGTCCTGTCAGCTCATTACTCCCTCTCATCAAGTGCTATTTGAGTTCCACATACAGTGCCAGTCTCCATTGCTTATGCAAATCGAAGGAGGCCCTATGCCTACGCCTTACTCAATACCAGACTATAAGTCCTCTCCTACCCCTAAAGCCTGGTAGTAGGAGTAATTGGAGGAGGGCCCGAATATAAAACCCAAGTAGTACAGCAGGAAAAGGACGTGCTTAAGAACATCCACAGCTGCCATTACAATGGCAGTGATGCATCCATCAGCACTAAGGCCTCCAATTCTGGGCCCTATATTTGTTGCACCTCCCAGAGATCGCTATCCCGCCCACCAGGTCTGAGCTTTCAATGACATTGGTGCACAGATATCCATCATTCAAGAGGATAAAATTCCTTACAGGGCTCGGGTTGATAGGTGCCCATTCAAAACAAGGGAGAGCCTCAACCATGTTAAAATGTTCTTGCCTACTGTCTGGTTGAGAGTCACCCAACTTCACCTCTCTAAGATATATACTACGGTAGTAGCTACCTATAGTCCAGGAGGTTATGAAATTCTGCTAGGACAAGGTTTTAAGTCTCCTCTTACCTATTTATAGTCTCAGGGGCCCCGCCCTTACATAACTCCAGACAAATTCTACAGTCCTCCTAGAACTACCTCTGCACAGCCAGTGCCACATGAAGGTACCAGGCAGTGCCACACTCTGTCTATCATGGATGTTGAGCCACGTTCAAATCCTCTCACTACGCCAGGAACAGCCTCAGTGTCAGTGCCAAGGCAAGACTTGAGTCTTCCTCACGGAGCTCTCAGTCCAAGTCGCATTTCCTCTTCTGGCTTGGTGCTGCTACCAAGGCTGGCAGTCAAGGAAGGGCCAATTCCTATAGGAATCCTTTAGGACACTCATGACCGTAGCAGACACTCCACCAGCCGGGCGGCCAGGTTCTGCTACTTTCACTTCCTTCTTATCCTTTTGTAACTTTTTTTTTTTCTTTTTATACCCTCATTTATAGTTTCCTTTCCTCTTTTTCATCGCCTTTAGGCATCTATTCCCATTGTATGCTTTGTTTAGGCAGAACCCTATCTGCCAGCAATTCTGGCCTTATAAGTTAGTACTTCACTAAGAACTACTATAAGGGCATACATAATCTTGGAAGATATGCCCCTTTAAGCTCACAGGCTTGTCATAAAAGTGTCACTATTGGTACAGTGCCCTATTTTAGGCACTCCACCTTCCATAAAACTAGGAATATTTATAGCCAGCCAAAATGCTATACATTTATCTTAGACTACTAAGGCAATATATTTTAAAGCAAAGCTTGCTTATACATTGTTTGTTTTGATTTAATTGTTAATTTAATATCCCTCCTAGTTGCTATATTTTGTTTAATTTTCAATGTCTCTGGTGAGATCTGCACTTGTGTAATTTTGTTTCCTCTCTAAAAAGAATTACTCTTTCTTGATTCTGCCACTTTTAATTTACACTAATATTCTTTAAGGAGAAATTCATATAATGATTAGTGACTAATGACTTACCCAACGGGAAAATTGGCCATATGTGTTACTTGGTCAAAATGACCACTTTTAACTAAAAGGAGAGAACTCCTAACTATAGTAATGCAACCTAACTTCGTTTGTTCCCATCGCCTTCCTTCTCTAGATAGCTGAAAATCAATAATTAAATAGAGTCTTCATTTTCCCCAAAATAGCTAACATGAAAATGAAAAAGAAGGAATCAAGCATCCCAAAAATCATTAAGACCCCATTACTGTTCTGCATAATCATATTGAATAAAACTATCTCAACTTATTCTTACTGTCATCAGTCTTTCTAAAGCAGGTGTCCTTAATGAGGGAGGAGCCTATCCAGGCAGAGATTTTAACAGGAATGGGCCACAGCAGCTCTTTCTCAGAACTTTCTAAAACCCTACAAACTTCACTTCACCCCTTTTGCTCCCCTGCTTCCTCTGGGGATCCCACAAGTGTTCTTATACTGTCCATAATGCACAGATATATCAGCAGATGAGAAGAAAACCATACCCATGATTTCCAGGTACTATGAGATGTAATGTCTAGCAGTCAGTGAATCGTTTTTGCCTCTTGTCTGTATTTCATTTCATTCTCCCAAGGTGACTTTCCCCCCTACTTCGTTCAGCTTCTCACTTCCCAATTTTGGTTCAGTGTTGTGAATAATCCCCCTTGTGAAGCTTGTAATGATATTAAACATCCTCTAGTTAATAGTATTCCTTCCTGTATAAGCACCCAGTCATTATGCCCCATGAGTGAGCTGTAATATGCAATGCTAAGAACTAGAAATGTGAAACGTTTCCCACTTGTCCCTCACCTTAGTACTGATACTAGAATCCTATCTCTTTGCAGACAATTACTGTGCCTGATTGTGGGAGAGATATTGGGAACCCTTGAAAATGAGGCGTGCATTTTAATAACCTGCTTTGCACACATCACATCTTTGGGTCATTTCCCAGCCACGTGTTCCTGTGGACCTGCAATCACCCACCTCGACATTTATTCCTGGACTTGCACGAAATTTGAGTGTAAATATAGTTCATTTAATACTAAAGTCTAGAGGAGTTTATGTAAATTTCTCCTTCTTTCAGTAATATCGGCTGCTGTAGATTTTTCGTTATGAAAATCATCCTGCCTCACAAGGCCATTTTATGGGCTCCAGAAGTTCACATCCCCACATTGTATATTGAGGGACGAGGAGTTTATAACAATATATATATATAAATATATATATTATATATATATATATATATATATATATATATATATATATATATATATATATCTTCTTCTTCTTCTTCTTCCCAGCTTGTTCCCATTTTTATATGGGGTCGCCGTTTCGGATGAGCCGTTTCCATCTATTTCTATCTTGTGCTTCTGCCTCACCAATTCCCTTCTTATTTAAGTCTCCTCTCACACAGTCCTTCCATCTCTTTCTTGGTCTCCCTCTTTTTCTTCTTCCTTGCACCTCCACCCCCATAGTATACATGTGTATAGACATACATACATACATATATATATAATATATATATATATATATATATGTATGTATGTATGTATGTATATACACATGTATGTATGTTTAAATATATATTTTAGGGTTGCCGCCCCGAGCTAAGAAAAATATAGAACATGGTTGTATAAGGATGGAAGGTTATGGCGAGCAGAGTGGAACCTTTCAGCTGGGGCTTTTGAAATATATATGTCCTATTTCCGCGGCATTCTGAGGCTATGTGCAGCCAACCTGCTGTTAAGGAAGACATGTTTCATATATGATGAGGACTGGAGAATCACTTCTCAAGTTGTCAGTTATCAGTGAAGTGACAAGTTTATAAGAATTCAAAACTAAATGACACTTTGTAGCATAACAATGAAATAATATATACATATATACCATCAAGTGTATCTTATTCCTTCAATACCACAAGACTGACTGAAAAATATGCTCCGATTAGTTAATAGTTATGTAAACACTAAGGTTTAAGTTAATTAATTATATTTATTCTTAAATCACATTAGAAAGAAAGGATAATACCTTATGGGTTTTAGGGGGACATAAGGGCCCTGTAACACAGATAATAATTTACAATGAATAAGCTCTTGAAGTAGATGAACAAGTGACCAGAGGTTCCGAGCACATGTAGCGTAGGAGACAAAGGGGCGGATTTTTTCCTGGAGGCAAGAACCCAGAATCCACACCTGCTCATGCTCAATTCCGAGCCTGTAATATGAGCAATTTGGGATTGAGCAGGTTGCGTAAGACACATGGTAGATGAAGGGAGACGTGTATGTAAGGTACTGGAGAATTTGATCTCATGAAGGAATAAGTTACATCACTGAATACATACGAAGAAAGAGTAGACGTTACCTGTCACTTACTAAGAAAGGAATTATGTCACTGATTTCTTACCAAGAGGGAATTTACTTTACTTTACTCTAAGACTCTTCGGGTGATGGCCCAGAACACTACACAGTTATAACACAATACAGGAATCGCTCAAGAAGATGAAAAGGAGATTAAGTCGGAGACAGGAGATGAGACTGACTGCTAATAACCTTGCACTTTGCACATTGTCTTCTGTAAGAGATGGGCTTTGTCTTCCTCAAGGTGCTATTAAGGGAGGGATATGTGAAACACCGCAAAGGTCACATAGGCTAGCAAACAGCTCATCTCAAAGGAAGTAGCTCACAGGAGTGCGAGAAAGGATCTAAGGTTGTCCGTTCAGCAGTCACTCCTTATATGACCTTGGAGAGGGTTCGCCTGCATCCTGGTAGATGGTGTTGCCTGTCCCTTGGTGCCTTCTCCGTAACAAGGTTATGCTAGGCCATTTGGACAGGGCTTTAAATATAGCAATTGAACTTCCTTCATCAGTAGTGCAGCATGCACCTGGGTGAACTTTCTCTTTTACCCGGCGAGTCTGCAATACAAGGCACCAGCAGTTAAACAGACAAGAGGTGATTTAGTATCAATTCCTTAAAGGAAGTGGTGTGTGAGAGAAAGTGACGAATTCGGCTGTATGTTTATTATGGATGAATATTTAGGTTAATTTGAAGAGGAGGTGACGTAAAGTAAGGTACACTTATTACAATATATATATATATATCCATATATATATATAGTATATATATATATATATATATATAATATATATATATATATATATATAAGAACAGAAAGAGGGGCAGGGTTCCGCCCATTCCCAATGGGTTGAACTTGGACTTACGGACATCTGAGTGTCACTCAGCGACCTCAAAAACTATGGAATAGCAACTGATGTCTGTAGTTTTCTGTAATTTTTATATTTCTCCCTTCCCACATCCCAACCCCCCCCCCCCCCCTTGGTACCAGTGATGTCTAAACGCCATAGTGTTCATTCCCAGATGGGAGGTTGTATGTGTATCAGTTTTGGTTGAAATTGCTCAATGCTTTTCAAAGTGTATGTGGAATACACACACATATATATACATCCATTTATATATATATATATATATATATATTAAAGAATGAACCTCCTGATAACTTTCACATTGTTACCTACTTCATTACGTTACTGAAATCGTGTATTTCATACACACTGCACTATGCACAGCAGCATTTCACACATTCTAGTGTTTTCTGGAAAACTGACCCTCACTGCCAGCACCCCTATTTGGTCCAGTTATACTACCCTTTTCATACATTTTTTTGACGTGACAATATTCTGCTCTCGATACATTACGATTGATTGACTGATTATGTCTATTAAAACTGGCATCACAACATTTAAGTTACTGACGCCGTAATAAATTCAAATTAAACTAAAAATAAATAAGTTTAAAAAGAATTTCATATACAAAATATCTAGAAATATATATGTGTATAATCGTATTTGTTCGGATATATTATCATTATTTTGTTCGATCAATCTTTTCACCTTAGTCAACCTTTTGTCGCATGTCTCCATTTCTCTAACTTTGCCAACCCTTACCTGGCATATGTTGCGCGAACTGTTAATCTTGAGATATTTCATATTTGTGTTTTTACACTCAATATCTAGTACATTCAGGATGAATAACAGATAGTTTCCTCAACAAATCGTTCATTAATCAAATTATTGTCTTTGATTCAAACTATTTGCAGAGATCTTGCTAACAACCTTAGCTCACCTATTCTGTGATTTAACAATTCTCCCATCCAACCTTTGATACCTTTATGTAAACTTCATATATTTAGATGAATGAAACTCATCTTTAGTCAACCATGCCAACATGTATTACTTCACACACATAACCCGCCTCTTGCTAACATTTCATGCAAACGTTCTCTTTTGAAAAAGCAACTTCAAGTTCTTTCCAGAGTCTCAGCAGTTTCTTTTCTGAATAACCAACGAACGCTGCTCACTGCAAACATTAAGCATTCTACACTCCATTCAAGACACCCTTTTCTTTATCCATCATACTCACATCAATATCTTTCATTTCCCTGACAATTCTCACCGCTCCATTAATTAAAGCATTTAACCTACACGTGCGCATTTCTCAGTATGAGCGTCTGTGTCTGTGCGTGTGAAATTGTGACGTTTTCTGAAGATGAGCTTTTCAAGTGATTTCTTGTCACATCTTTTTTTTTCTGCACAAGAATAATAGGTGACACGCATTGTTCACTTTCAATTCGTGAAGGTCGGCAGACACTACCGCGCAAGTGTTAATTCTTCTCGACAAAGACGATTATGTAACTGCGCTGCCTTGAGTGCGCTTCGTCTACATCCTTTTTTCAGCGACCTGTAACACAAGGCTGTCGTTTCTTATTCTGTGCAGAGCATCTATTTGCCAAGAATCTCAAAAAAACGTCACTGCTACGCACGATGGCATTCAAATCGCATCCAGTCTTGTGTATGCGATGTTTCACGCTATTATCATTTCTTATTCTGTACAGTACACCTGCTCTTACAAAATCTCGGGAATATTACGACGAAGGAAACGATAGACGGGTTAACATAACAACGTCTGTTGGGCAATTCGCAGCTCTTCATTAGATATATTTCCTGGATTGTGCAAAAAGAAAAAAAAGAAAAAAGAAAAAATGGAGGTATCCCATTCTTGTCCCTATAAACGCAACAATATTGGAAGGGTAGGTCTTTATTCTTCGTTGGATTTGCATTATTATCAATTTGTTGGTCTCTCTTTATTCATTTGTTATTCTCTTTCTTATCCTGTTTTTTCACATGTGAGACATTTATGTTTTTTACGTGATGATAATAATGGTAACATGTATTGCCGTTTGTCCTGCATTTTAAATCATTTCCAGTCACTTAATTTATACCTTATCTGCATCAGTGATGTATTATGATTATTCTCTCTCTCTCTCTCTCTCTCTCTCTCTCTCTCTCTCTCTGTTGGGCTGAATCTTCAAGTATGCCAGCACATTTTGATGATAAAATAATATAAATAATAAAAAATAGCAACACACGGAGACCGAGCAGCGGCGGTCAGACGACGAAGAAAGCCCATTTATATTTAGATATCCCTCCTCCGTCTTACCCCCACCCGTCCCCGCTCCCCCCCAGCAAAAAGTGAACAAATAAACTGCCCCTTGGCTGATGTCCGTGTAAGGTCTAACCAGTTTTTCGGGTGTTCATTGAACCTGGTGCGGAGGGCGGGCGAACTCTGGCATCATGACGAATCGTACAAGTAGCGGTGAGCGTCTTCGTCGTCGTCTTCTCCCTCAGACGGAAGCTGATACACTTCGGGAGTTGATGTTATCGCCTTTAAAGAGCGCCTTTGGGCCTGCGGTGACGGCAGGATATTATAGGAGATATCATTTCTATGCGAAGAATATGGCGTCGCCAGGAAATGTTAGATCACCAGTATGGTCTTCATGATTTATTGATAATACTCAGTCACATTTGTGTTATTCTCTCTTCCTCTCTCTCTCATTCTGTATATATATCTATAAACGTATACTATATATATATATATATATAATATATATATATATATATATATATATATATATATGTGTGTGTATGTGTGTATATATATGTATGTATGTAGTAAATATATGTATATATTTATATATGTATATATAATATATATGTATGTATGTATGTATGTATGTATGTATGTATACAAACAGTGAGAAGGCCACTGACGCAAAGTGTTACGAGAAGTTTATGCAACTCGTAGATGCTGCAGAGTCATGTTATTTCCATATAAGTCCAGGATTCTCCCCAGCGATCCTGAGTCGCAGGTTATGCGATTAACAAGAATGTGAGTGCCGTGAATACTTGAAACCATCGCAGCAGACATATATAGATCCCCGAAAGAGATCTGCAGTGAATTAAGTGATAATGTTATTCTTGATGGCAGGCAAGATGGAAGCATGAATGGCTTGAGGGGTTTGCGGATGGGGAGTTGCGAGTGGTGTTTCTGCCAACAGTGGGCTTTGTTTAGAAACTGAGAGGCTTGGAACCAATTTCCACAGCGAAAAGTAGACGTTTTTGCTAAAGTCGATATAGTTCTTTCGTATCTTTGTTTCCCTTATATTTTCCCTGTGGTGGAAAGTATTGCTGATAAAATAAAACTAACTGCAAAAGCATGCTGAATGCGTGATTGACTCACTCACCTGAAATGAACGTCACTCTTTTTCTGAGAACTGCATTTTTAGGAATATCCCTTTTGCAACTCTGTAGAAATTCACAGGTAACTTGAAATCTGAGACTCATGGATGAAATGCCTCCAGCAAAGAAAAAATCCTGACCTTGACTCTCCGTCATCTCGTTCTCGTTGCACTGATGAGACGAAAACCTGATTTAATTTAAATGCCGCAGCCTTTTCCATCAACACCCGCGCACCCACTCAACCCACCCACCACCCCAACCATCCCACCCCAAAAAATTAACTATCACGTAAATACGTGGTATTGGTGACGTTTCATTCTCGTTTTAATCTCCTGGTCTATCTCGCATTTCATTAAGAAATAAATCATTAACAACTCGGCTTCTTGTTAACAATGGAGATGCTTTGGTTTAGCTATCTATTGGAAATGTTGACGTAGCAAAGTGGTTAAAAAGTGAGCGTTTAAAACGTTCTAGCTTAAACATAGTTAAGGAAAACTGATTTTTTTCGAATTTCCTCAAGTATCTCTACGCATGTTTGCCTGTCATTTCAAATAGCAATACCTAGATATAAAATTACAAAATTCATCGTTCCCGCTGCCGACGTAAAAGGGCTTTGAAATTATTAGTCGCCGTATTGATCAATGAATAGTTGATTTCTACTTTACACGTTACGTTAAATTAAACCTAAAGTATACCCAGTTCTTCTCTCTCTCTCTCTCTCTCTCTCTCTCTCTCTCCAACTCTCTCTTCTCTCTCTCTCTCTCTCTCTCTCTCTCTCTCTCTCTCTCTCTCTCTCTCTCGAATCCATAAGATTAGTTAACAACATTTTCTCAGACATGGAAGTATTTAACTTCAACATTATGAAATTCGAAGCGCTGTTTTCACATTATTTTTTCCCATTTATTTTAAGAAATTCCATTCTGATCAGTTGAAGTCGAGTTACGCATTCCAACATTTTTCAACGGAGTTCTCTCTCTCTCTCTCTCTCTCTCTCTCTCTCTCTCTCTCTCTCTCTCTCTCTCTCTCTCTCTCTCTCTCTCTCAGATAAAAATCGAGGTCTTGAGCTAAATTCCAATATATCATCCTCCCACCTGACGAGACAGATGCACAAAGACCTGAGATCTTGTCGTTCAAAGCCTCCGAGAAATAACCTTTGAACTTTTCTGCGACCTTTGAAATTATTCGTGAACTTTAACATTTGGGAAAAGCTGTAACAGAGATGTGCTTTATCCTTCACGACTGGATTCTATGTTGGAAGGGTCATCAATGCAAAGCTGGAATGATATCTATTTTCTATTTTCAAGTTTTTGAAGCACAGAGTCGCTGAAGATGAGCGTCTTCCTTTCACGACTATTGCTTGGAGAGTCTTCTATTGTATTTCAACCAATTCTCGGACCTCATTGTGGCTCACTGCCCGGAGAAACGGAGTGGACTTCGATGTCAATGTCGTGTGACGTTGCAGTGCTGGTATCCTGGATCTTCAGTGCCCACCCACTACATACAGATCCTCCAGGAAGATATTTCTCTGTTTCTAGGACCTAACGAGTGGTCTTGGAATATATGGGATATAGTATTATGGCCAAAAACCAAAGCGCTAGGACCTATGAGGTCATTCAGTACTGAAAGGAAATTTGGCAGTAGAAATCAGTTGTCAGCAAAGGGTGGAAAGTAAGATGGAAGAAAGCAAATATGAACGGAAGTATAGTAAAAGGAATGAAAGAAGGGGTTACAGCTAGAGGCCGAAGTGTCCCTGCAAAGAATCTTAAGTAATGCCTACAGTTAACCACATGAGGTGCACTGACGGAACTAACCTCTTACGAGGCCGAGTGGTCTTCCTCCTTGCACCTTACCTTTAGTACGTATCCATGTATTGTCTTCTTCCATACATGCGTTCTGTTTGATCTCACTCTTTGTACTACATTGTCCGTAAATTTTCAAGAGCGATGCTTTCACTTTGCTGACGATCTTTTCAGTCAGGCGACACTTCAAGTCACACCCATTAGGATAAGTAGGAAGGAAGCCAAGTGGAACCAGGTGAGGTCTACTAACGAAAACAAGTAACAGCAAAAACCAAGAAATACTGTTCATTTTTTTATTTGATAATCTATTCAAATTCTGCCTCATTTCATGTCGACGCAAAATAAAAACAGTTATTTCTCTTAACTTTCGTAATGAATCGAGATAGCTAGTGGAACTGGTTTTATTATGATTAAATGGAAATGGGTGACATTTTCAAAAGCCTTACCAGCATCATTAATCTCTCCCGAGTGTTCTTTGCACGAGATGAATCGATATCATATGACTGCGGTTCTAGAAAATCCTTCGGGATCTTGATCACAATCTGAATTCCAGGAGCACTTGTTCTCTCTCTTTTTCAGTTGACGTCCTTTAATGGTGGTCAATCAGTTAAGCTTTGTCATTTTCCCTCTATCTTGCTCTGACGTCAGTTTACAGTATGAATTCTTCAGTGAATCAACGCTATTTATCGTGTTCTTCCTCCGTGGCGCCGTATTGTAGCAGTAAATGAGTAGGCCTTCCATTTCTCTCGTCTCTCTCTTGCGACGTTAGTCCTACTTTCTAATTGGGTCGGTCGCTCGAGGCGTCCTGTTTTTATCTCGTGTTCCGTATAATTAAAAGCATAAGTTTATTTTTACTCAGATTTCGACGGATTTTGATAGATTAGTTTATTGAGCAAATACTCAAACAGATTTTCTCTATCGAGAGAAAAAATCATTCACACACTGCAGTTAATGGAATAATGGTAATCAAAACAATACAATTTTAAAAATAAAAGCCGTTCTAACCTTCAAGATTATTTTTTTGACCTGTGGTATTTCCTTCACTCTACAAAAAGACCATGTGCGCCACATTTTTCCAGCTTCCTATAAATCTTTGTGGTTGGTTCCTTGGAATGCCACAAATATTGTGTAATCTATAAACATCTCTCTCCGTATCAATTACACCTCAGTTTTTTTGGTTTCTGGAATATAATTGCAGAGATAAACGAGCAATACTTATTCTTTGGTGAAATACGTGCATATTAGTTCCTTTTATTTTCAATTCTTCGTTTCCTTTCACTTGTAAAATGTTGATGATGGAAAGTACCCTGGAGTATTCTATTGAAAACTGCTATTTATTTTTCGCTTCCTTTAAGGAAACATGTAAACATTATAAACAAGTAAAATATATGCAATTTTTTGTAGACCTCTGCTTATATTAGTTACTATCAGATGATGTACATGGAAGTTTGTAATATATTATGGATTTTATATTTCACTGCTCTATGCTTGTGTTTGACATAAGGTTATTGAGATTCATTCGCCCTCTTACATCACTCATAAGTTTGTGAAGTTAATTAATTCTTATACATTAAATGTGATTCACCACTTTTTTGTTGACATAATTTGTCAGTACAAGAGCGTAGGCCCTTTATAGATATAAGTAAATTGCATAAATAGTAAATTTTATTACAAATGAGTCATTTTAGAGTACAAAGTGATGTCAGCATTGACTTCTATGGACATTAGAGAAGAAGGTTTAAGGGCTAAATAATTAAATCAATCATTTGCTGTGCTACGTTTGACTGTTGATCTTTGGGGGGCTAAGAACATCTTGGCATGGCATTAATAATGGATACAAGTATCAGTAGTAACCATCTTTTCTTGTACAGTCAAGATTTTGGATGCTTTTCAAAGTGGTGCTCAGTAAAGATAATTCTACTCATTATCGTAATTTTCCTTCTATTGATGTGCAGTCAACAATAAAAAATGAAACTCCATATCTTGACGTTGCTCACTATGGTAATGGCCATTTTTACTCTATGTCATTTCTTTATTGTTTCTTTGGTAAGCGCCATTTTATCCAACATCATCCGTCACCAAATGTGAGGCCAGTGATCAGCTTTAAAATAATTTTAATATCTTCTTATTTAGAACTGAAAGAATTTCTACCGGCAACTGACAACTAAACTAACTTTCAGTCAAAGCACTGCGCATGCAGAAAAGTTCACGGCGTTAATGCGTTGAAATTTACTTTGCAAAAAAAAAATCCATCAAAGCAAGATTTTCTCAGAAAGGCCAGTAGAACAGAAATAAAGGTTTATTGCATTTGAGGAGCCGAGTGTGTGGTGATGAGTTCATGCTAAGTAAGGTACAGCATTATTATACATTCCAATCGACTTCTATTGTCACGAGATTTCAGCAGCCATTATTATATTAAAGTGCTCGTTACATAACTCTGCATCTATACATGTTGGGGAGAAGAAAGTATCTGTGCATGTGATTGAGTCTGAGAAGCAGAGCGAGGATTATCTGGTGGACCAAATGAGACCAATAGGGAGCCTCCGCAAGTAGACGAGGAATGGGGTAGAATTTTAGGTGCAAACGATCACTAACGTAGTACCACAATGATGTTTTTGGGAACAAGGAAATGGTTTAGGGAACAAAGTCGAAGAGCTCAGTAGTTACGAGACACTGCATTCGATTAGTGTCCAAATAGACAGCGTGATTTGTTCGTAGGCAAATACATAAATGTAGGATTTTCGCAGATAACAACAAATTTCCGCATTAAAGTAACAGGTAAATAATTAACTATACAGTGCAGATGAACGATGATATGATTTATATCTCATCTATCTTAACCTTTCTAAGACTTTCTCTCCACCTTCCCCTTATGTTGTTGTTTGAGATTAAGCTGACCTTGTGCCAGCACGGGCTCTTGCTCATAGAGCACACCGTAGGTTCCTCTTAACGCTTTTAGATTAAGCGCTGTCTACCAGCCAATCATCGTCCATTCTTTCCACATGGCCGAACAGTCTCACGAGACTCGGAAGCTTCATATCACCTATTAAGCAAACATTTTTGCCGCCTTTACATCACCATATCTCTTTGCTCATCAGTTGTTCGTGTGCGCTCACTCACACATGATATATATATATATATATATATATATATATATATATATATATATATATAATATATTATAATAAAATGTGTGTGTGTGTGTGTGTGTGTGTGTGTGTGTGTGTCTGTGTGTATACATTTATATATACATACATATGGATGATATACATATATATATATATATATATATGATATATATATGTGTGTGTGTGTGTGTGTGTGTATAGACATACGTATATATATATATATATATATATATATATATATATATATATATATATATATATATATATATATATCACATCATAATAATACTAGTATTATTTACATCTTATCCTAAAAGATTTTTAGTTCAGAAATCCCTGACATACTCACTATTCAAATTGACATTTCCGAAGGCCGCTAAATATAATAAATTCTGTAAGCTTACATTAGGATCGTTGTGAAACCGAGTGTTACGTAACGATTTAGGGACATTGGTACTAATTACATTCTCTTACGATAAGAGTTTGGTCAACAGAACCTGCCCTCTTCTATGGTGGTCTCTTGACGCTGATCTCTGTTGTTGTTCTTTCAAATGTTTCACGGTAATTTTCCAGGTCTCTCTGGGTCACTATCTCTATTGATGGCTAGGATTAAATGCAATTACTCTAGTATGAATTATATACTAGATGCATAGCATCAGGCTGAGCAACAAAGAGCTAGTTTTTTTTCTTTCTTTCTTTTTTTGTCAATTTCGTTCTCAAATTGTTCGAACTTGCTTATCTGAGCAGTTGTAGACGAGGCCGTGCTACCCTGTGACACTGGACGAGGGCTTGGGCACTGAAATATTTGGTGTCCTTTTGTAGTATCAACGAACGTGCTCATTAGTCAAAGACTAGTGGACAAGATAGTGGAGCTGTTTGCCATATTTTTATACACAAGGTTATAGTCATCAGTCAAGATAGTAACTTTTTTATTTGTGCCCTGTTTATCTTTTATGCTTGGGTACATTTATAGACGTCTCATTGCTGCTTTAAGACTTTAAGACTTTTTTATTCTAAAAATTAATTAATATTTTTATTAAATTTAGAAAAAGATTGTTGGTAACTCAGCCGTTGTTCTGTAAGGACTCAAAATGCCGTGACCCTGTTCCCCATTCACCTGCCAATGAGAAGGTACTGGCCAGGTAGCCAGTTTAAAGTAACAACGGTATTCTCAAAAGTATTACAAAAGCGGGGGTGATATTACTTTTATTACATTCCTTGAGTAGGTTTTATGTTTTTATGAGAAAAAATTGTTCCGAGTTTCATCATTCCTCTCCTGTACTCTTTCGTATAAATGTAAGTAATTCAGTTTTCATCCCCGCCCCACCCCCCACCCCCCACCCCCCCACCCCACCCACCCCCACCCCCACCCCCCCCCGGCAGCTTTTTCAGTTCCTAGGTGGCTCCTTTTCTTCGGTGCGGCCGTCAATTTCCTCGTTCAGCGTCAAATACTTTTCACTCAAATATGCTATTTGGCTTCCCTTTTTCCTTTCTCTATGATTAACTGCATCTGAAGTTTTAATAGTACAGGATATCGACAAAGTGGCAGCACATCTTGATTTATTATTATTTGAACGTGATTTTTGAAAATCAATCATCTTTCATATTGCCGCTTCCTTGGCATTGCCGCTTGAAAAAACTATCCCCACTTTAGTAGCGAGGTCAATTAACTGCTACGCTTTCTTTGTAGCTCTTACAAGTAGCTCTAAAAAATATCAACGTTCGATGGAATTTTGTCTTAACGGAACAAAACAGAGCAGCAAAAACAAACAATATAAAAATATCTCGAGCGGATTAAACCTACTTAATAATTTTACTCAACTTTAATCATCGACTAAGGTAAAAATAACTTCTAAATAGTCTAAATAACTTCTCGTGTCAATGAAGGATTGATCCCTTGATAATGAGTCGGGCATAATGTATTTGCTGACTGAGATTGCTGGGACAAAAAAAAAAAAAGAATCCTGAAAAACATTTAAAGGAAGACCAAATATATATTTACCTTACGAATGATTCACATGATTGTATTAATGATACAAAGTAATATCCTAAAAGTACGTGAGAATGTATATAAAAAAACGTGATTTGAATTACAAAGAGAGTGTCATAAAATGCCTTATGGTCAAGGCGGGAAATCTTGTACTCACAGTTTCACTTTTCCCAGACAATAGGTTATGTTCACTAAATACACACACACACACACACAATTACATATATATATATATATATATATACTAATATATATTATATAATATATATATATAGATATATATATATATATATATATATGTGTGTGGTGTGTGTGTGTGTGTGTGTGTGTGTGTGTGTCCACCTATGCATATATAAATATGTGTATATATATATATATATATATATATATATATATATATATATATATATATATATATATATATATATATATATTACACACCAGACTACTTTGTCCTTCTAGGGCGGTGGCAACAGAAAGTGTGTCTCTTCCGGGTTTCAGCAGTCTTTTTGGAAGGATGTTGCTTGCCAGGGAAAAAAAAAGATACAAATCTATTAAAAGAATTTTTATACCCAAAATCACATAAATAGACTAAAAGTCATAGTTACCGAATAAAAACATTTTTTCTTTTTTGCACCAAAGTCAACAAATATTAATAGAATGACATTGTTTCGATAATCGAAAACACGAAAACACAAATTTATTTAAGGACGTTCTCTTTGTACTCAAAATAATACTAATCAACTGGAACACAATGTCTTTGAGCTCAGGGTATTACATTTTATTTGATCAAAACTAAGCCTGTAGCTGTGTAGAAAAAGGTCAAAGACTAAAGCCTTAGAAAATATAGGTTATTTAACGAAATATTATTATTATTTTATTTTATTTTTTACTTATTCGTATGAGGTAAAAAAGTTGATTAGAATGAGAAAGAGAGAAAGAGAGAGAGAGAGAGAGTTTGGTTATTTTTCCTTCCTCCGTATTACTTTTGAAAAATGATTCTTTGAAATCTTGCTGGGAAAGAAGGTCGCGTCGAAATGTTTCGTTCGATCGTCATAACTCATCGCCTGATATTGTTTAGGCTACATTTGGGGAGGAAGCGAACTGAGACCCCGACCCAGATGTCCTCTCACAGACCCCGCGCTTTTGCGTCTTCTTAGGGGGAGAGAATTTATGAACACCGAGTATTGATTTTTTTTCTTTTTTATCTCCTATATTTTCTACTTTTTCTTTGCCTTCGTTCTGTTTCTTTTTCCTTCCTTCTCTCGCCCTTCGCTGCCCTGCTTTTCCTCGCGTTCAACGCTTTGACCTCTTTGCCCCGTCATCACAACACCAGACCTCAGCTTTCAACTCCTAAAAAAACATGACAACAAAAAGACTCAAATTTTCGTCTTCGGATATTTTTACGACTCAATAAGTCCAAAAAGGCAGCTAGTCTACCCTTCCCCCATTAACCCCTTCTCTCACTCCTTCCCCGACAGCCCCCCACTCTCTCTCTCTCTCTCTCTCTCTCTCTCTCTCTCTCTCTCTCTCTCTCTCTCTCCAAAGACAATTGCGTAGTTGGTTTTGAACCAGTGACGATATTTTTGCTGGAAAACATTTCGTATGGTTATTTATCACGATCTGTTTTTGTTATTTCTGCTTGATTCAATTTCTCTTTTACTGTCATTGGGGAACGTTTTAGTGTTGACGATGACATCAAATTTATTTAAGCTTCTAAACGCGAGGTAAAGTACATTTGTCAATACTACTATTATTATTCTTATTATTATTTTTACTATTATTAGTGCTCAGTCTTGTGCAACATGCAGAGGATAAATAGATGTCACTGAGGATGCGGATCTTCACAGATTCCTTAGGGACAGTATTAGAGGCAAGAAAATGCGAGCCGTATGCAGGGCTGTCGAAGGTCTCATGCCAGACCTTCTCTCAAATCAAGATGTAGGTTTGAAATAAATATATTCAGAAAGGGAGGAAAGTGACAAAATGCACTGTTAATTAAACCCATATGCTACGACGGATACACTAAAGGGCAATGAGGTAACAGTTGAAGGTAAGTTGCCTGCATGGGCCTGGCATCATTGTCATCTGAAATGAAATCGTCTGAGGGCAGTGGCGTAACTAAGTGGGGTGGGGGGCGGCAGCCCCGGACGGCTCTGTCTGGGGAGGGAGGCCACCCTTGCTTCTTTTGAGCAGGTGTGGTCTAGCATAATTCTAGATTTTCTAGCATAATTCGTTTGATCGGAACACTAAACAGCGATTTATCGACTCTGTTGTTGGACAGTGAGCGATTTTTGACAGCGGCAACCCTAGTCAAATAAATTATTGAGATGTTAAGACTTACAAGTGCGTTGAATTTTCACCACCTGAGTCCGGCCCGGCCACCACTGACGCTAGTAACGCCACTGCCTGAGGTCAAGTTTGGAGAAACAAAAGATCTCAGCTTTCTCATTGGAATGGGCACCATAAAAGCTTATTATAACCCAGGCCCATAGAAGAAAGGAACACGTAGGAAAATAGTTGAGACTCTAACATGGGAGAACCCACTGACCTGCCAGTTAGGAACCAATTAATAACTTATGTAGAAAGAGAATTCCACAGCGTGACAACATGGGAGAAGAAAATAAGAATAGGCTGACACTACCTGAGAGGTGCTGAATTTGTCTTAAGTATTAGACTTCAATTCAGATAAGCTCACAAGATAAAGATCGTAATTGTAATTCAAGCCTGAGTTCGATTAACTGAAGAAAGAAGGGAAGGGAAGGGAAGGGAGGGCAAAGAAAGATAAACATGGAGGTTGTCAAATTAGCAAGAGCCGGAGCTGAGAAAAGGTATAACCTATGCAAATCATTTACCCGCATCGTTTTTACCCCTCACTCTCAATGATATTTTACTAATATCCTCGTCTTCGTTGATGGAGGCCAACTGAAACCTTGGCTATGTTATTCAGCACAGTGAAGCCATTGCATAGCAATCTCAAGATTCCATTATGACTCATATAACGGTCAAACTGTCTTATCTGGACTGACGCACAATATGTCATAGGGACAACAGGTACAACGTGCCAAGAAGGGTGCTTGTGTACTCCTGGTATGAAGCTATATGACAGCGCCAGAAAAAAACGAAAAAAAGAAATAAAGGTGGAAAAAGGTATGCCGTCAAAATATGCCTCAAATGCATATCTTGAGCAGCTTCTGCCAAGTTATTCATCGTCCGGATTGTACGGCTTGAAAAAAGTCGCTTCGCTTCCGACGGGGAATTTCACTCGCTTTTTAAACGAGGGACGGCCTTCACCATTTGGCATTTCGTCCATTGCAAATGAAAGAAGAAAGATAGGAGGCGAACGAGGTGAAAGCAAGACTAAAACATGAAGAAGACATTACATGCTCAAGATGCCAAGTAGGGCAAGGCAAAACAGCATGTTATCAGATCACGTTTCAACTAGCAAACTTTTGAGTCACTTGGAGTTTCAGTGGGGTAATGAGGTCTTGCATTTCATTTCATTATATTTCTTTTCGCGCCGTTTTCGGTCACAAGATAAATACACCTCGAAGTACTTTTTTTCAAGGCTCTTTATAGCTTCACCTCTACAAAGCTACCGGACATCGCAGTTTTCATCAAGCAATAGTCCACTAAAGTATAACAAGATTTTGATCGCTGGTAAAGCACCTGCGTAGTTCTGCCACCAGAAAACCACGAGGCAGCCACGATTTTCATCATGTATTTTTCATCTAAAGTAAGACGTGACGAAACTCAACTACGCCGTCTCCTCCTGGTGCGATTTGCCAAAGATTTGTCATTAGTACGCAAGGAAATACTCTGCTACCTGCTTGATAAGCGTCGCAGCTGGAGGTAATGAGAAACGTCGGGAGCAGACGGGTGTTCTTCTGCGATATCTTCAGGGACGTAGCAAGTCTGCTTAGATTAGGTGACTTGGGGAGTGATGCAAGGGCGTAACGAAAGCGGAAATTCGCACGAAGAGCTTTTCCTCGAAGGGCAATTCCTGAGAATCACAGCGGGTTGTAACCAGGATTAATAGAGTAAACTCTATTAATCCTTGTTGTAGCGTTACTTAGAAGAGCCGCGCCATCTTGCCTTCTATGTTTCCTTTCACTATTTTCCAAATGATTTATTTCTGTCCGTGTACACTTTGTCACTTTATTTAACGGTCTTTATAACTTCTCGTTGATCCTTACCGTTCTCTGCAAGTTTGTTCCAATGATATTCTTGTCGGATCTGGTTTAGAAGCAACCTCGACGTCCAGCCCCATTTTTCTTTTATTTTTAATCTCGAACACATTCATCGTGAATGAATAAAAAATTAAAAATGTGGTCACGGCTAAACGGTCGCATGTCACATTTTGCAAATATCGGCTCCGGGCCAAAGATCAATCCATACTTGGACCCACGCCAGCTCCTTTTATTTCATGCGTAGCTCGTGGGCAAAGTTGCGGGGCTTCGTCGTCGTTATTATTATTATTATATGCTCATCAACAGTCTTCTCCAGTATTATTGGGAGGCCTCTTCTGAAGGGAAGTCTATGTTGAAATGCTTATCACCGAAATTCCTACCAAGTGTCTGATACTGAAATAGTAGTTAAAAGGATTTGGTTTTGCTGTAAAATACAGCGTAGATGATATATATATATATATATATATATATATATATATATATATATATATATATATATATGTGTGTTGTGTGTGTGTGTGTGTATTAAAGATGAAGACAGGGCTGAGGGACGCAATGTTTTCTAAAAATCAAAATAACAGAATGTGAAACGTTTGAGATAGCTACCGAGTAACCAGTAGGTAGAATGAACGTGACTCTTGAGCTCCCTACGGAACGGAACTTAAGGAAAGCCTCTTGTTCACGAAACTGTTTTAAGGAGTTCCGTAAATACTGCAATTCAAGCAAATACTAAGTATATATATATATATATATATATATATATATATATATATATATATATATATATATATATATATAAAGATAAATTTTTAAAGGAAAAATGACAAGAAAATAAATGAATGAAAATAAGTGATACAGAAATGCATTAAAATACTAATAGATAAAAGGATTAGTACAAGCCTGTAAATGAATAAAAGAAAATGATTTAACTGCTTCATGAATGAATTGCGATTTACAAAGAAATAAATAAAAAAAAGGATTTTATCATTATTATTATTATTATTATTATTATTATTATTATTATTATTATTATTATTATTATTCAGAAGATGAACCCTATTCATATGGAACAAGCCCACAGGGTCCATCGAGTTGAAAATATGGTGTTCATTGAAAGAAGTAGCAGAAAGTAATAAATAATGCAGAGAGAGGGGATCAGTTACTAGAAAAGCAGATAAATTGACAAATGTAAATAAAATTATTATGAAATCCAAGGAGACTTTTATTAGTGTAGTAATGAATTGCATCTTCGCCTGAACCTCTGAAGTTCCAGTTGCACGACATCCCCTGAAGGGAGGGAAGCTGTGCCACAGTTACTCATGGACAAATAACCACTCACTTGTAAATCAAAATAATGAGAATGAATTGATCTAGGCGAATTCAAGTCAAGGGCCGCGGGGGAAGTAATGAAATCGAAGCAGAGTGAAGTTAGGGGAACCATCGTTGAAGCTTCTTTTGGGTATTGACTTCACACTTAATAGATGTTGTGTTAGAGAGACTGATTGACAGAGAGACAGATGGACTGCAAGGTAGACAGATACTGTCGACCGACGGAAGGAACAGACAGACACCCAGAGAGAGAAAGAGAGAGAGAGACATTCATTCTCTTCTTGGCTCTATAAATTATGTTTACTTCAAAGAGGTACCTTTTCAAAGGTTTAATGATTGTATTAAAATCTTATGTCCATACTTTACCGATACCAGTGGTACTATATAACAGAGAAAAAGAAGCTTGTCTAAGACCCTTCAGCAAAATCAGCAAAAGTTGATGGTACATGAAAACACCATAATATTTAGAATGGGGTGATCTCTTTTCCGTCAAAGAAGAAAGGCACTGAAGAATGAGACAGAACTATGAACCTAAGGACGTAAAACAATCGATGATCCCAAATTATATATAATCCCAAAGGCTGCGATCGGTAGAGCTTGCTGTACTTATAAAGTAACAAATATAATCGACTCTGGTAGTCAGGTGGGTGGATCTACTAAAAACCGATGGATAGAAACGTTCCCGGAAAGTCCACGGATACTGGATGTTGAAATGCCCCAACTGGTCTTAAATGGCTAAAACGAGAGATCTTTGGAAGGTCTGCGAGCGAGTGTAAGTGGGTTCATTATCCCAGTTGGTTGAGTTAGTACAAAACTTGGCAGGGATTTTTAGGATGAGTCTAAAGGATAAACTTCCTTTAGACATTTCAAAACATGAACGCTTTCAAAACGATATTATATCTCAATAACATCCTAAACCAGTGATTCTCCGTTTCAAGTCCAGTGCAATAAGAAGAATCTTAAGGCAGATCGCAAGTAGATTTGCATTGTACTATTATTTTAGAATAAATTTTATTACATAAATATGCTTAAATAACATTACTTAAGACTTTGCTTTAAAAGTCTCTCACAGAAGAACGCGATTATGATTAACTGTTTCATGTGTCATAGTTTAAATGTAGTCGACTCCAAAGGCATCCGGTTTGGCCATCTGGCAGGAAACCCTAAAAATAGATTGTAATCGCAAAAGGATTGCTGACTTTTCTCACAGACTCGAAGCTATTCATGATAATTATGTTGTTTTGTGACACCCATAATGATGTGCGCCCTTGAGTTTATATTTTCTGCCATCTTGGAGGAAATGTCAGCAAAAAATTAATTCATTAATTAAAATCAATTTAAAATGATAGAATTCTGCTATATCTCAATAAAAGAGATTTAAGAAAACATTGAGGCATTTCTGAATTTATCAAGTATAATGGAAATTAGTAGCCACAACATACAAGTGTTTTAATTTATCTCATTTTGTAGAATACAATTGTTCCAATGTTTCATCCCAAACATTCAATTTAAGAGCATCTATGGTCATCAAGAATGCGATCATTTGCAAGGTATTCAAACCGGTTGCAACAAAATTGACGCAACAGTGAATTGATAATCAGGAGAGAGAGAGAGAGAGAGAGAGAGAGAGAGAGAGAGGTTGAACGCAGAGAATCTGGTAAAAAACAGCCAAGTTAGGAAATAAAATGCTGCTGGAAAAGGGAAAGCATGTAAGGATATATTTGTGAATGAGAAAAATTGTTCATTCAGGATAATGGGATAGTGGATAGTATCCCCATTCGTATTCTATGTAATAACCGGCAATATGATTATTAATATATATTGATTATCTTTCTGACTGCGGGTAATGGATCCCGTGTTTAAACGTTCTGTCGTCCAAGATTCAGAAGGGTACGTCACGTCTCTGAGGTCGGAATTGGTCGTTTCGACTCTCTATTACACTGCCGTCACTTCGATGGGAATGGATGCAGTCGTATTTTAATGAAACGCATTTAACAGACAGAATGTTCTCGAAGTAACTGTAATCCATATTGAAAAGGAAGAAGTAACAACGCGGATGTGTCTAGGTCAGTCCCTTACGACGCTACTGATTGGCTGTTGATAAGCCAATCACAGGACTGGAAACTCAGTTTCTCGAGAGTTCACATACGCAGGATGTATGCTCTACCTCTCCTGAGGGATACTGTTGACAGACGTATCCCTCAGGAGAGGTGGAACATACATCCTGCTTCTGTGAACTCTCTCAAGAGACTGAGAGTTTCCAGCCCTGTGATTGGTTTATCAACAGCCAATCAGTAGCGTCGTAAGGGACTGGTCTAGACATCAGATGCACGGTTGATGTGAATCTACTCTAGGCCAGTTATTAATGTTATGTTGTTCGTAAGGCCTTTCTTCCTGGCTGCTCTGAAGTGTAAGAACCCGTGCTGAGATAAGAACTGCCTAGTAGGAAAAAAAACCTGCAAAGATCTTTGTGGCATAATACAGTGAACTTTTGCTATCTAGTTGACTTTGGTTAAGGCACTCGAATATGGTGAAATTTCTGCTTTTAATTTGGCCAAAACATTGAATTTATTGTACTGGTTTTGTGAATTGAATGTTTACAGACCTTGAAATTATATCAACAAAAGGGTACTGGATTATATCGTTAAAGTTTGGCGGCTAACGTGGCTGCAAATACTGAATTATACCATTCAATCTATGTGGGGCATTTAATGTCGCTGAATGGATTAATGTTATACAACTAACTTTCTGCATTCACTGATTTCAAAATTCTGGAAGTATGCCAAACCTTTTATGTATTTCTAGAGCTTGAAAACTTTGAAATCATACTGCAAAGTGTTTGCCTCTGATGTGCTTGGAAATAGTGAAATTGTACCAGAAAGCAATTTACGTAACAGAGCACAAAATTATGGAAAGTGTGTAACAAAATTTTCACATTTCAAATGCTTCCTAATTTAGTCATTGTGAAACGAAGGTCCCGTATTTATTGCTTTCAAAATATTGGAATTATAGCCCGTAATATCCGGGATCTCCCAGATATATCCTCTTTTCCTTTCGATAGATTTAGTAATGGTCACAAAAAGAGGAATTTTAACCAGAATTCCAGAGTTGTGTTAGGAAGGAAGAAGGTGCCAACAAACCTATCAACTGAAGGACTATTGTTTTCCAATGTTTATGTCTGTTGTGATTACGAATGTTTAAGGATATAAACATGTATGCGTGGACTTAAAATGTTGATGTTTGTTAAATTACATCGGTATATACAATGCTGTTCCACCATACCTATAATCATAAGTAACCAAAATTTTTCCTCTTAAAATAGGAGAAAACTCAAGTATCTGATAGATTTCGTATCACAAATTGACGTCAAAAATTGATGGAATTGATGCCTAAATTACGCAGGTTTGTGAAGATCAGCGAACTGCCACAAACTGTTTACTAGATATACATATCGTCATAGCTAGAGACTGGGCACGCGATAACGGTTTGGCTTAAAAAAGGTCGTTTGCGAGGACATTAGTCTGAGATTTTTAAGAGATTAAATAATTCAAAAGATCTCTCTCTCTCTCTCTCTCTCTCTCTCTCTCTCTCTCTCTCTCTCTCTCTTTGTTGAAAGAGGCTCTATAGCACCAAGGTTTATTGGCAAGTGGGAGACTGAAGTAGGAGTGATGACGACAAGGGCTTTATTTTTCTTTTTTAATGATATATGTGTGGAAGGAATGGCAATTTAGCCATTCGGTTTTTATACGTGTGAAGAAGTATGTTTATGAGATTCTTATCCCTTTTAAATAAACTTCCGAGATTTGTTGTTCACTTTTGGCCAACAAATATTTTTATTTTCTAAAGTTCAGACGAACTGTTTCTTTAATTACTTTTTGTTGGGGGAGGGGCTGGAGAGGGTTCTATTGCCTGGTCCGAGCAAAGCTAGTGTTAACATAACGCGGTTTTTATTCAGCTGGTAATCCATTACGTTAACGATAATTCAGTTTTTTTATTTGTCATCTGCTTATTAACCTTTGCTTTTCTAAGGCACAGAACAAAAAAGCAATGTTTTAACGTATCGTAAGAGAAGGCGAATTTTTAGGCTTCGACAATACCACGAAAAAAGTTATTTAGTGAACCAGAAGGATATGATTTGATCTTTGATTCTTGGTCCTGTTATCTAAAATTGCGCCTTTTCTTTATTGCCAAGTCCAGTTGAACTGGGGACCCAAATACTTTCAGTCGGCTCTGGCTCAATAAGGGAGATAGGCACGCCTCTCAGATGAAGGGGAAAACGTGAGATTCAGTTGACTATGGAACCGACTGACGTCGATAGCCATCCGGGTATCATTGTGACCCACTACTCTCATTTAACGAAATCGAAGTGCAAAACCTTTCAGAATACCAATAAAGGTATCATTATTGGTTCGACTACTGCACGCATGAGCAATTTGACTTGCCTTTCTGTTTGGTTTGTTTTATACACACACATACACACATACATACATACATACATATCATATATATATATATAATACATATATATATATATATATATATATAGATATATATATATATATATATACACACACACACTATATATCGGAATCCAGCCCTAGAATACCCCTGAAAACAACAAATAACTATGATGTCATGAGACGTGTTCCGTTGGCAGAAGAACTCTCTGGAATAATTGATGAAGATTGCAAGAAGCCACTTATTCAGTTGTTTCCAGGATCTTACTGTGGCTCACTGCCACTCACATTAGACTCCCAGAATCTGATACATGATTCTAAGCACTGGTTTTGTCATTTTTTTGGAAAAGATAATCTTCCCAGAACCCATTTTCTTTATTCGAAGCCACGGGAACTATGCTGTTATCACACTGGACTTCACCAGGAGTACAAATGGAGGCTATGCTAACAAATTTGAGATCATTCATGACTGTAGCTCACTCTGTGCTTAGAAAATAGCTCTCGGTTATTCGCCTTTTCCTTATCTACGATACAAACCAAAAATGATCTGACTGCAGTAAGAAATTTGTCCTGCCTCTGTGTAATTAATTCAGTATCAACATTTGCTCATCTCTGGTCTACTTCATCATATCATCTGGGAGTGGGAAGATGGCGAATTTTTTTATTTTTGGGATTATATCTGTGGTATTTCTTATGAAGAAGTCAGATGGCGGGTCGTTAAACTTAAGAATGTGATATTATCCTCTTATACACGAAGGGAAACAGCAATGTTTTGGTTCAAGTGGATTTTTCATTCGTTTACGCGTAGTGGCAAAAAGAAAATGCAGAACTTCAGAGGGAAATGCCATGTCATTTCTTAGACATTAGCGAGTATTTTCTACCGTGCCGTCCAGCATTCAAATGCTGGGAAGAGTCCTTCTGTGGCCTTTTGTAGTTAGTTCATTACAGTTATCGACCAACACTTGGGTTGCCATCCAAGAAAATGTAACCAAATGCACCAATTTAATTGGGGTTATTCATGTACTATCGCGGGCTTAATTAAAGAAGTATTCTTTATTTGTAAAGTAGTTGTTCTTAACTATGTCCGTTTCTATTTTCGGGATGATGCAGATTTCACTGTGTCTCTTTAGTTCGTGATATAACTCATTTTTATCAGTTTTATCTGCAGGGATGCCCCAGTTACCTTCCTTCAGAGACATTTCTACGTTCTATTTAGCAAAGAGCCCCATCAGTTTGGCAAAGAATTTGCCGAAAGAAAAAAAGTCAGATATGAAAGCATGTCATATGTCAATTCAAACTTCAATCAAGCCAATTTTGCAACTTACGAATGTAAATTCAGTAATTTCCTCCTGTATCGACTTCTCTTAATCTAGTCGCCGAGTCTTTGCAAGTATTTGAACGCACCTTATTTCTCATTTCGTCAGCAAACACATGACAAAAGCCACACACAGATCACAGCTTTGAAAAGTTAGAATTTGCGCGGTATTTTGCCTCACGCATCTTGGGCCAAATACTGCGGACGGTTTTCATAAGAGAAGCAGGAGCTATATTTTTAGACCTATGTATATAAATCTATGTGCGCTATTCTCTCCGTGGAGATCCATGTGCCAGTCACGCCACTCATACACGTCAAACGCCCAGGCATGCCAATGGCGTACACGAAGTCACATTACCGATAGAGCTCAATGCCAGGTCTGTGTGCCAAAGAGGTTTTACTTTTGGCAATAAGGAGAGCTGTCATGTGAACTACTTTTGCATACGGCGATAGGTTGTTCATAAAGTCATTTTTTTTTTTGTGGGGGACAAGGGGGTTGGGGGGAAGAAGGGCTGGCATTTCCCTCACTCTTCTATCGACTGATTGACTACTCAATCGGCGTTGCATTAAATAAATGACCTCCAGCTACGATTTTCTTTTGCATCAACTTGTGAGACCGGTGTCGTGAGCTGATCTGCTTAATGGGAAGCGCGGACTACCGGAATCATGCGATCTCTTCAATCTTCGTCTGTTTGCCCCCCCATCCTCTCTCTCTCTCTCTCTCTCTCTCTCTCTCTTCACACGTACACAAACACACACACACAGACGCACACATATATGCATATACATACACAAACAGACAGATATATATATATATATATATATATATATATAGTATATATATCTATATTATAATATATTATAGGATATATATATGCACATATACATCTGCGTATATGCTGCGAAAATGATAGCCAGTGATCTTCAACCTATGTAAGTCGTTTGTAAAACTTCACGCTAAGAAGAGGTGTGCTTCAAAATTGTGTTTGGTGTGCGAAGACTATCAGAGCTCTCTGTTCTCTTAATTTTTCTTTTCGAGAATCTAAATCTAATAATTCTTTACTAATAAGTATCTAGACGTGCAGTGTTATAATACACATTTTTTAACATCTAAGGTAATTTTTAAACGTAAGAGAGATAGATTGACTGACAGAGAGAATGACTTGTCACCTCATGACGTAATTCGATTTACGTGATATCCATCACAGAAAAATTGCAGAGTACTCTTTAATATGCTTCGTCCAGGCAAATGCTTTTGACAGCTTATAAGGACAAACCAGTTTTGTAGCGAATATATTGACTGAAATACTTATGAAAAGGTCAAAGACGCCTAGAAGAAGCTCTAGTAATATTCCCTTTTCAAAAATGAGACCTATTATAACAAAACAAAACAAAAAATAGACCAACATCTACACGGACCGAAAGGTCTTCGACCTCATGAATGGAAAAGTACGAAATCCCATTTCCATTTTAGGCCGCAATTTATCGCCCCCTGAAGCCATAACGCAAATGACGTAAAGTAGCTGAAGCCAGGGAGAAGGGGAGGACTGCGTCCCTTAAATCACGCCAGAAATATAGCCAAAGTATCCGCGGCACTGGGCGTTTTTCTTAAGCTCATTCCTCCGAACAACCGGCAGGTAGCTATTAGCGATGATTCTGATATAGAGAGGGCCTTTGGAGGGCTGCGGACAGAATGCCAAAGTGTTCTGCGCAGTTGATGCTATAAGACCATTGCAACCCAACGTAACGAACGGACGGACACGGACACAAAGATACCTATGGAACAGAATTGGCGGGACGTTTTTCGATGTCTAGATTAAAATTTGAAATGCAATATGTTTTGATAGAAGGTCGGGAGAACCAGATCCCCAGACTCACTCGTACGGCCTTTAAACTACTGGCATTTAGTGTAGTTGCGCTAAATTTCCTCAGTATATTGATATTTCTGAGTATAAGAAGTCTTACGCACAGTAAAAGCATTCAGAAGGAAGTCCGCAGCCAACAGGATGCATAGCGAAATCCACTGTGAACAGGAAGGAGCGAGGGATCCTCAGGTAACAGGATACAGACGGAAACTAACTGCTGAATGTATTTAAGCATCCACAGTTTGTAGGACGTCGGAGAAAACCAGCTGATCAATGTAAGTATTAAGAAATTGACAAACCACAGGAGATAAAGGAGCTGGAAAGAAATTATTCGCAGCTGATAAGATACCTCGTGAAATCGACAACTAAAACGATACAAGAGAAAGAAATTTACAAACCACAGAAGATAAAGGACCTGGAAAGAAATTATTTACAGCTGATAAGATATCTCGTGAAATCGACAGCTAAAACGATACAAGAGAATATCAGTTGTTAAACGGATCCACCAAGAAATCCGCATTCCCTGGGAGGCAGTATGAAAACTTCGACTACATTGCAACAGGAAACCAACAACTACAGTAGATTCACATCAACCGTGCATCTGATGTCAAGGCCATTCCCTTACGATGCTCCTGATTGGCTGTTGATAAGCCAATCACAGGCCTGGAATTTGGAGTTCACATAGGCAGGTGATGGGCTTATCAACAGCCAATCAGGAGCGTCGTATGAGAGTGGCCTAGACATCAGATACACGGCTGATGTGAATCTATTATAGTATGATGTAGTATGCAACACTTTGTTGATATGAGAGACCAAACAAAAGAATTCTCCATGTCATGAAGGTCTTAAGTCTCCAGAAAACAAAGGTCTTAAGAAGGTACAAGATAAAACTCTGAAGTGATCATGGAAAAGTCCCTAGAATACATGAAAACAAAAGAGTATGACACGTAGGAATTGAATGGTTGCAAGAAAAGGTCATAAGACGCCATGAAGCCACGGGTCTTGGATAGCCATAAACACAACCACCTGAAGTTGCTGTGAAAACTATATGAATGAAAGGCCATATAGATAATTGCCTAATGTTCCCGTAACACAAAAGTCCCTGAGTGACCGTAAAGGCAATGCCCCAGACGTCCGTATAGATTAAGATCGGAGATGGCCATGAAAACAAATGCCGTAAGTGGTCATAAAAGCAAAAGTACTTGGGGATCAATAATGACAAATGTCTTCCGCTGCCATGCAATAAGGACGTAGTAGTTTCTACAAAATGAGGACTTGGAAAACTTTAATAAATCAATGGTGCTAAGTTGCCACAAGAACATTTCCTCTATGTTACGATTAAAAAACAAGGTTCTTAGACTGACACAGCATAAAGACCTAAAGTATTCCTAATAACACCGGCCTTCGATTGTAGTGAAAGCCATCAAAGTCTTATAAATGGTCATACAGCTATACAAAAAAAGAAGAAGCAATAGTCTTGAGTAGGAATCAAAGGAAGGGTCTCAAAAACAATAACTGCAGGAAACACTGCAGCTGTCCTGAGTGGACCTAAAACGACAGCATTTATCAACCATAAAAAGTTTAACAGAATAAGTTATTTGATCATTAAAGCCTTAATTGTTATTAAAAATCCTTAAGTTGCCCTAAAGACAACGGTCTTAAAAGACCATCAAAAATGTCATAAATGGCACCAAAAGCAAGACTTCCTGTCGTAAAAAAATCAAACTTAAGTTGCCATATAAACAATAGCATGAATTAGCTATGAAAATTTCCTAAGTGGTTGCAAAACAAAGAACATGAATGTCACAAAAACCACTAAATATTCATAAAAATTCCTCAAGTAGAAAAATAAGTCTTTCGTGGTCTTTAAATGGTCTTAAAAACGATGGCCATAATTAGCCTTGAAAACTAAGATCACAAGTGTCCATAGAGAGATTTTGAATTTTCTTTGAATGAAAGGCCTTTAGTATAATGGCTATCTATAAGGTCACAAATAACCACAAAGCATACGTTTTCTTTCTTATAATATTCTACAGTCTTTCTTTTTCTTTCTCGGTTCTTTTGCAATATATATATATATATAATATATATATATATATATATATATATATATATATATATATATATACATATATATATACATATATATATATATATATATATATATATATATATTCTACTCTTTAATTTAGAACTTCGCATTCATTCAAACAGAGAACATTAACTTTGTCAATTATTTTATAACTGTCCTAATTAAGCATTTTGTTGAGGGTTTTTCGCTGTCCCTGGTACCGTATTATGTTGTTGAAGATTAAGCTGGCCTTATAGCCAGCACGGGGTCTTATAGCTCCAGTCAGTGTTTACCACAGGTAGCACACACCTGCTTTGAATCACGTTTAGCCGGATTTACTTCGAACGGGTTATATTATAGTCAAGATACGTGATAGCGTGAATGGCCGTCTTCGATAAATGGCGTGTGAAGTTAACACTTCCTTGTTTATTTGTCATTTTACTCCGGTCGAAAAACATTCGGGAATTATTGAATCTAGGAGACAAATGATCGTAGACTTTTGCAGTACTATTACGTGTGTGTTAGCACGTCTCGTAATTATCGATCCACTGAAGTTCGCTGGTTATGTACAGGGAACGTTTTGTATCTGGGATTTCTCTCTCTCTCTCTCTCTCTCTCTCTCTCTCTCTCTCTCTCCTCTCTCTCTCTTACAGGCGTTTTGATAATACGAAAATATAAGGGAAGACGTGGAAAGAATAGAATCTCGTCTTCCGTAGGCAAAAACGAGTGTACCGGGTACCTGTAGACCCTCGAAAAGGTTACAAAAGAAAAAATGCACCAGACGAGCGTCTTTGCTACTCGCCTTGGGGCTGTGAAACCTGATACACTCTGACGTTGTTGAAAATCTAGTTTTGGGTTTTGGTGAAGGCTGAGAAGCAAGTCTCCCTCTTGGTTATAGACCGTGGTATGGTTTAGGATGTTTGGCAGGGAATTCTCTGGGCTAGGAGGGGTCTCTGTACATTTTCACCAAATCAGTGAGTTACATAATTTAATACGGCGTTCCTATAGATGGCAATGGCCTCGGCGCTGATAACATTGCTAATGGCATTCAAGTAAATAACAGCAAAAATGATACTACTGTTTTGATGATGAAATATGCATGCACGAGTATTTATATAAAATAAACATTTGCCAAAGGTGCAACAAAAAACAAACAAAAAACTAAGTGTTTATGCTTCCAGTATGCTAAAGTAGAAAAAAATACATGACATATTTTCCGTTTCTTTTTAACGGCATAGCTCAGCGTTCTGCTGCAGCAACGGAAGAGTTAAGAGCCTCACACGAGACATTTAGTGCGAACAACAAACGTTAATCAATAACGTCCTACGCACGCGTACAAGGAGCAGACACCTCGTCATACGTCGCAGGTAAAAAGAGAGAAAGAAAGAGAAAAAAAAAGTGTACATCAACATCACCCTGAAGCTAGCACTTTTATTTATTAGTTCTCTGAATAAATAACTGTCTACGACACGTTTGGATAAATCCAAACGAATGCTGAATATACTGAATGTTGGACATAGTGAGAGAAGAAGGGTGACACGTATTACGTCGACACTAAAAGTCACACGCGGTCCATATCACGAGAGGCAGCAGCCCGTTGGGCTTTTCAGTGACTCACGAAAGTGCTAGACATTTAAGCCGTTTTAAAATTCTCCTTTTTTTATATTTCATTTTTCTACCAATGCGCCAATAGGCGCAGTATGGACATTTCTGAGACGTTGCACCGTATTTTTTTTACCATGAAGATTCTACGGTCTTTTGTGCTTTATAAACAATATAGGTTGTCAATTACAACTATTCACAGACTTGAACAAACGAACTGGCGAGATGGCAGAAGTGATCAAGTGTAATTAACTACGGCATAACAGGAAGCCTACCTAGTTATCGTCTAGACGCTGGTGAGCGAAATCCATCGATTCGGGATTCTAGGTTCTATTTTGCCTGCCGCCGCCATTAACGATCTACGTAAATTCTCGCTAGCGGTATCTTATCGACTGTGGCATTTACTCTCCTCTTGCGATTTTTGTGCGAATCTGTGACGCAATCATCGAGGCACCAATAGCCGCCAAAGCTACGAAAAACATGCGTCCGATGCAGTAACTTTACCGAATTTATCTCCCGAAACACTGCGTCAATTTGGAATCGGCAAATGTTTGCGTTATTGTGAAAAGAAGACGCATGTTATTGCTTTTATGTCGCCCGGCGGGATTCCTGCCTGATTTAACTGGTAAAATCCAGTCTCTCTCTCTCTCTCTCTCTCTCTCTCTCTCTCTCTCTCTCTCTCTCTCTCTGCGCTGCGACTAGTTATTGGGGTAGAAACACATATTAGATTCCGTTTTCTGTTCTTTATAGGATATAAAGGGGGACTAGCCTAGACATAAGATCTTCTGCTTAAAATGAATTACGCCAAGAAGAAAAAAAAGTCTTTAGAAACCTTAAATTAAAATTCCTATGATGTCCTCGGTTTCTTATCTGTTTCTGGGCTTTTGGTAATGCACCAATGTGTTCCTGCATGCGTTTTTCTCTGAATTATGGAGAAGTTCCTCAGCCAAACCGGTTGATAAGAATCATAATGGAGTACCTACTACAGCACATTACGCTGAGGTAGCACACTGACTCAGTTTTTCCAACTTCGATAACTCACTTCATCTGACATAAGGCTTCCGCCATATAAGGGAGAGGTCATTAGTGTTATCAAAAGGTCTCCAACACTAAGAGTTAGGAGGTACATGAAGTGGCCCTATCGGAATTATAAAGTGGTGAAGTAATCGCCTTCAAGTGGACGACGGAAGTAGATAATGTATGGCTAATAACGATATAGTATCATTATTATGACTATTGTCATTATTTGCTTGGCATCAGTAGTTTACACTGTAATGATTTTATTGCCACCGTTACTGACAATTATTTGTATCACGATTAATTAGAGAGAAACAGAAATAAAACAACACTAAAGGTGCATTTTGTCACTACAATGCAGCCTTCTATGCCTTTTCAATCTTTTTTTTCTGTTACCCAGAAAGAAATATAAGTCTTCCAAGCACAGTAACATCCATAAAAGTTTCAGTAGTAGCAGCAGTAATAGCTAGTTAGAAAGCAGTGCTAATACTGCATTGCCGTGTTTTTCTGAGAGTCAGTAAAGAAATACTATTATTATTAGAATGAATGTCGTCATTTGCGGCAGAAATAATCTTAGTATAGCTTTCATTTTTTTTTTGAGATATTGCAGTGTCATGAAACACTTCGCCAGTACGGACAATTTACATTCTTTCCTTATAATGCATTGATGTCAATACCAGAGGTTTCATCAATAAATCTGAAGAATTCCTGGGCTGGTTAAAGAATGAGTGGTTGGGGGAGGGGGGGGGGGGGATTTCAGTCTGACAAAGCCGGGGAGAGAAAAAAAAATCATCTTTGTTTAAAGAGAAAAAAATGGGAAAGAAGGAGGAGGGAGGTAGAGAATATCAGCCTTGTTGAGAGACAGGCAGATAGAAAAAGAATAAAAGAGAGAGAGAGAGAGAGAGAGAGAGAGAGAGAGAGAGAGAGAGAGAGAGAGAGAGAGAGAGAGGAAGGGGAAATTAATCACGGCGAAAGCTCATCGAAGTATCAAGACTAAAGCTTTAAATGAAGCGTCATATATTATTAATGAAAAACGTTACTATCGGCAATAGGCGTTAATGACACTAATAAAATTGGTGATAGCTGAAGTAGCTCAGAATATCGACCATCTGCATATGTTCTTTCCCGTGTTATGCCTTTCAGTAAGTGCCTGATGATAATATCTCGAATGCTCGAAATGCTACAGAATGAAGTTTAATTGTCTTCTTTGAAGTTTAAATCTATTTTTTTCTCTTCAGTGCTTTTAGAAAATATCCTCCTCTCCACATTTTATACCTTTTCTAAGTTTGGCTTCTTTTTTATAATCCCGACTGCTTATCGAAAATGATCTCACTTGAATATTTAAATCACGATTTGAACATTTAGCCCCTTCCCATATTTCAGTCTTGCTTCTCAGGTCAGGCTCATTTCCACAAGTTGGATCCTTCCTCCATAATTGGTCACCTTTTCAAAACTCAGCTCCTTTCATCTGTCAGCAACATTTTCAAACTCATGCAAGTTTTTTCATATTTTCAAAGGTTTGTCTCGTTTTTTATATTACTAACTTCCTGTTAAGGTTAAGTCATCTTTTTAAATGTAGATCCTGTTTATTAATGCTTTTATTTTCTGTTTTCAAGGTTTAGCAACATTTTCGAAATTTAATTCCAATTTTGTACAGATTAATGTTTTATTTTTAATTTTTTTTATTAGGTTGAAAAATCCATTTTCGGGTCTCTTTTTTTTCTTTTTACTTTCAGTCTATTGTACATTTTTTCATGTTTTTTTACATCTTAATTTCTGGTCACCTAATCAAAGGTTATAACCTATTTCCTTATTTGGTTCCCTTTTCAAAATTTGGCCCCTAATGCACTATTAGCTGGCTTCTCAAAGGTTATCTCAAATTTCAATGTTTATACTCTGTTTTTTTCCATCTGTCCATCCTCCTGTGGTGTTTTTGTAGGGTAACACTGCGTCCCGGGCTTTAGACAGTTACATTCAGCTTACATTCAACGATTATAATAATATCCTATTTCGAATATTAACGGTGTAATTCGCATACAGTAAATTATTAAAACACTTTTCAGTTGCAAATGTACACCCAGATATCCTTTTATTTACCTAAAACTTACACATAGCGTAACTATCTAAGCCCAGGACGCAGTGTTACCATACAAAAACATCACAGGCGGATGGACAGATGAAAAAAAACAGAGTATAGTCATCTCAAAGTTTGGCTTACTGTTTTATTGTTTGGTAGCCGTTTCACTGATGATCTCTAATTTCAATATTTAATTACCCAAGTTTGTTCTTTATTATAAGGTTCGCCTAACTATTCAACGCGTAGCCGTTATTCCAGTATTAGCTAAACTTTCCCACGTTCAGCCCTACCGGAATGCTAATAGCCTTTTCAGTGTTTAGCCTCAATTCCTAAAAGTTGCATATATTGATGGCAAAATTGAAGTCGCAGTACGTTCAC
>NC_061109.1:28555040-28647540 GCF_015104395.2 Macrobrachium nipponense | reverse complement strand
CCGAAGAGTGCCAATAAGTTTTGAATTTTCTCAGTCAAAGAATGTGGTTAGATTTCCTGGTAACGACTTATATTTGTTTAAAGTTTCTGAAAATATTTTATTCCTACCTAAATTTTCTCAAAAGGCCCTACTGATATGCTGACATTTATCTTCTATTTGGGAAAAGATTAGGGGTGTCCGAATTTTATTATTAAGTACTTCATATATCATAAGTTTTTGGGCTTGCTCAGAGAGGTCTTCACTCTCCAGGCTTTCGAATATTCTGAGAACAACAGGGCATTTGGATTTTTGAAGACGTTAAAAATTTTCTGCGGATGGCATTTGGGCTTCTGAATATTTTGAGGCCTTGCAAGTGACTGAACATCCTTATTAGGGTTTAAAGTTCTTTAGAGTTTACCAATAAGGACTTCCACCGTTCAAGGCTTCTGAAAAAATTCTACAATTGTCTGAATTATCCGAACGGCCTAAAAAGCATTTTGGATTTCTTTCAGATTCTACCATGTTCGAATGTTCCTAAAGTTGTATACAGGTATTCGATTTTTTTAGAAGAGCCTCCAGAAGTTTTATTTGTGCGATAACGGTCTGGAGATGTTTTAATAGTTGAAAGAGATCTCTCAGGTGTTTGGATTTTCCGGGAAGAGCCTCTGGAAACTCTCGTGAGGCCAGTGTCTTGCAGCTTTGCGAGAAAAAGACATCAGATATTGGCAAAGATATAACCAAAAACATTCCGATAACTAACCCTTTTCTTATCGGTAAAATTCGAAGGTTTCAGAACGAGTCTTTTCAAGGATGTATAATTTTGACACTTAAAGCATAGATGAATTTTTATTTAGATTTTACACAAATAAGCCTAGCTTTCATATATATATATATATATATATATATATATTATATATATATATATATATATAATATTTATATATATATATATATTTAATTTATTTTATTTATATAATCTATATATATAATATATTTATATTACTTTATATTATATGTAATCTAAATATATACCCTTATATATATATATATATATTATATATACTATATATATATATACTATATATAATATTATATATATAACTATACTATTATTAAAGTCGAGCGTGCTAATGAGATCGTCTCTAAACTAGCCTGATTTTCGTGCAAATGATATGAAATGTATTCCTGCTCTTCTTGCCCTCACATTGATTTTTTCTGTCAAAATCTTTCTCCTATTTCAACTCCAACTCATTCATTTACGATAAAGCGCATTTCCAGATCAAAATCTTATAAACACAAATTCCATATCGCTAGTCAAACACAACTAGAATATCACTTAAAAAGGAATTTGTAAAGTATAATACACTGTCAGAAATACAATACTGAGAAAATCCCGTTTCAAAACCTCATTTTATATTGCTTGAATTATCAGAAATCCGTCTTATGCCTTTCTCTAAGAATATGAGTTTTAAATTTATCCCCTTCAGGCCTTTCTCCAAGGGTTGCAAACGACAGATACATGGGTTCCTCTTCATTGCATCTGGAGCAGGAGTAAGCGTCCTCTTAGGGTTCATTGGGAGCCGTTACAAAGGTCTCCATCCATTCTTCCCCCACCACCCAAACCTCCGCCCTCCCCACCCTCTTCATACACACACACGCGCGCGCGAGCGCGCACAGTCTTCTAGTACTATGTTATCGGATTTCATTCGATCACTAAACCAGAGCCGCGACTGGAGTGCATCTCAAATGTTCTGCTACTAACCAGTTTCTCTATCTGTTTTTTCTTTTTGTTGCCTGGCATGTTAAAATTATAATAATGTGCTAGTATTTTTTGATAGAAAACACATGCTTGCAAAATAATATTTCATGTGTTTTCCTAGGTTATAAAAGAGTTTCTTGTTGTATAGGTGGGCCACTACTTGATAGTTTTTAATGGCAGCTGAAGCATCAACTCCTGGAAAGTATTCCTGAAAAAAAAGCGCATAGGACTAGGGTCTTTTACAAACTAGGGCAAAAACCTTTGATTTTAAGAGCCACGTACTAAATCATATAAGCTCATGGGTTAAGTAATCTAAAATGAAAATTACATAATATTCTATAAATAGAAAGTTTGTCTTGGGTAATGAGAATTAATACTCTTTTAACTTCGAATTATGTAAAATAAATTATCTTAGTTCCCTTCGTAGCATTTGGATATTTTTGTTAAGTAACTAATTCATATATATATATATATATATATATATATATATATATATATATATATATATATATATATATATATATAAGTGTGTGTGTGGTGTGGTGGTGTTTGTGTGTGGTGTGGTGTTGTGGTGGTGTAGATAGATAGATACACAGATAGATAGATAGATAGATAGATTTATTAGCAAAAATGTTTAAACACCATGAGAGGAAACTAAGATTCTTCCAATCGTTGTTTCTCATAACCCAAATCAAGCTTTCTATTTTTGGAACAGTATGTAATTTTCAATTTACATACATTAATACATGATTAAAAGCAAAATTTTGATGTTGTAGAGGAGAGGTTCTTCAGGACATTACCGTAACCTTGGAATAAATTTTGAAATGTTGAATCTTGTGAAAAGGTGAGATAGGTTTACTCTGTGTTATAGCGGGTATAATGAATGACATGCAGAAAACCTTGACTTGAAACACACCAACAAAATCCGATAATTCTCGAGACAACTTACCTACCTCTCGCACCCGTTTTGAGAGAAACTGGAATGATGTGTTTACTGTAGCTGACTACCACCTCCCGCTCCCTCCAACAACCAAACCATCGGTCCGAAACACCCGAACAACTACGGGGGTGGGGGAAGACGGCAACAAGTTGCTCTCAACTGCTAAAACCCCAGCTGGCTAATCCAAATATATGAGAATAAATTATATTCTTCCGAACACTTTGTGACCCGTTAGTTAGAAACCACAAACGAACCCCCAGGGAGTCACGTCCCGCAGGTTAAGAACCGCCGTTATAGAATGACCAAAGAGGTTATAAGACTATGACGTGTCCCTTTATTTTGTAAATTCCTGAAATTATTATCATCATTGTTATGAGTACTATCATAAACAATAATACAACCATTATAATGCTAGAAAAATAATAATTCTACAAAAATTAATGAAGCAAAAGAACGCCCTCGTCTGCAAGCTTCAAAGTACATCGAATTGTATTCGTGTACTTATTTATATTACCCACTATTTTCACAAGATATGAATCCCTGTTAATTCAGCTTGTAGCGCAGTCAAATGAATGAAATATAGATTTGAATTTCCTTTTACGGTTAAAAAGTAGTGAACACATTTTCACTGTGGAAGCATTCACGTTTCCATTATACTCCAATGGAGCGGAGTTTAATTAAAATCTTTATTTATATCGGTTTATTGGGTTTGATTCGAAGAATTACATTCATTCTACATTCAGAGACTGAAATTGGAGTCGCTGAAATTTGACGTCGCTTTTGGCCTCAATACTGGCATTGCAGGCTAAGCATATCGAAGTATACTGTAAATGTCTATTTTATAATAAAAGTCTCCTCCAACGGATAACACTCTTTGAGGATTCATTAAGTACATAAGTGTGAGGTTACAAGCCTCATTTTGAAATTAACAGAAATTGAAGATACTGTAGTGGAGATAATATCAATAAATACATATCAATCCTCAAAAATAAATATTTTATAAGGTTTCCCAGTAACAAGTAAAAAGGTTATATTTATTATGTCGATATTGTCTACTTCCTTCATAGGACAATATATTAAAAAAACAACAGCACTTGATGAAAGAAAGCTTTTAGTGGTGTCTCGCCGAGTTTTTCGTTAATGTTTCTCTCTATCCCTAAGTAATTATCTCCACTCTTCCTTCTCTTATAGACGGTGAAGCTAATTCCTCTAGACATTTCTATTTCTGGTGCTACTGCTTTTTAGAACCCTCCGTTGTTAATGCCGATTACTTTGACTCCATCCTTCGACGGTGTCCTCAAGATCTTATCGAAATGGAAACTTGGAAGTTAATTAAGTTTACTGCACTCAAAGATTTGCTATATTTTTGTCCTTTTGCGAACTTTTCAAACATATTGTATAAATATCTAAATAAATAAATGTAAAAATAATTAAATAATTATAAATTCTTATATAATGTATACATATATATATGTATATGTATATATTTATATATATATATATATATATTATATATATAATAGTATGTGTGGTGTGTGTGTGTGTGTGTGTGTGTGTGTGTGTGTGTGTGTATAGGCGTCGAAAAACAGCTACAGTGGCGTTCTCCAGCAATTAATTTTCTCTCAGGATGCAGAGCTCGACAAGGGTCTAGCAAAATGATCACAAAATAGTGTCTAAAACTGAGAGAAGTGAGTGCGACAGCCATCTCTTAGAAAAAGAAAGGTATAAATTTGTCCGATTTTTCAGCGAATCTGGGATACTTTCCTCTCTCTTCCCAGAAAAGAAAACTGAGAGAGATTCGCGCAAAGCTTCGGGCTTTCGCTGGTATTGATTAAGTGAATAGCTTTTAGGTATTCATTGCTGCAGTATCGCTTGGGCCCTTCATTACTCTCTCTCTCTCTCTCTCTCTCTCTCTCTCTCTCTCTCTCTCTCTCTATCTCTCTCTCTCTCTTTCTCTCTCTCTCTCTCTCTTTATTTATATGTCTAGCCACTACTTTTGTGTTTGTCTTGTCTCATTGCTGCTTTCTTAACTGAAATTCATTCTATCCATGTATCGCTATACTAAGATAATCTTTCTCTCTAGTATATATATATATAGATATTATTATATATATATATATATATATATATATATATATATATATATATATATATATATATAAAGAAAAACCCATATATAATATATATACTATATATGTGTGTGTGCGTATGCACATGCATGCATCTTCCTATCTATCCATAAACACAGATATCGCAAATATCACTCCGGAACTGAAGGAAGGAAGGGAGGGAGGGAGGAAGGGCGATAACGCTCAAAGAGGCCGGAGGACGAATGGATCAGTTTTCGATTAAGGACATGGGACAGAAAAAAAAAGAACAGGAAGAAGAAGGAGAGACGGAGAGCACGAAAGTAATGGGAATAGGGAAGCTTTGAGAGATAGAAAAGAAGAGAAAGGAAAGGGACTTGGTTGTATAGTAACCGTAGGAAAAAGATGTGCGTTTGAATGAAGAGCTCATGGTATAGAATGGCATATAGAATTTAAGCCAAAGACCAAGCACCGGGACCTATGAGGTCATTCAGCGCTGAAATGGAATCTGATAGTAGAGAGCTCGAAAGGCGTAACAGAAGGAAGACCTCACAGTTGCACTACGAAACAATTGTTCAGAGAGGGTGGAAAGAAAGATGGAAGAAAGAGACTATGGACGGAGATATAGTAAAAGTTATGAAAGGGGCTGCAGCTGCAGCTGAAGGAGTGCCGCAAAGAAGCTGCAGTAATGCCTATGGTGCACCGCATGAGATGCACTGACGGCACTACCCTCCTACGGGAATGGCTGATGGCAAATAAGATACTAAGCAGCACAATAAATTTGCAATCTCACATCATCTGATCGACTTGCACACATAACTATAGCTCCCACCACCCTCCACTTTTCTCTGATTTAACTCAACTTCGGCAGGAATGATCTTCAACACGAATAAAGAAAAGCCCTTAACACTTTATGTCGTTCTTCCACTATCTATCTGTTGCAAGACTCTCCTCTATTATGCATTTCTCTCTCAATTTTCTTCGAAAGTATCAGATTCCTCTCTGCGCATCCTTGTCAATCGTTAGTTATTTTCAGTTGCGATCCAAAAGCCAGACAAAAACCAGTCTCTATAATGATCTTAACCGCTTCAGTAATATTTTAGGCGTGGATGTGCTTGGCCATAAAAAGTGTAGAGTTTTACCCATTTTGCATAATTTCCTGTCTTAATGTCCAGGGACAAGTTCATCCTTGAGAATAGATCAACTTGATTCCAAGTTGATTCCAAGAATGGATGAGTCACACATGAAACTGCTTTAATTGCTGGAATTTTGTGCCTGCTGAAAAACAATTATGCTTAAGACCTGGGCTAAGATCCAGGCTTTCTTTCCAGTTTTCTCGCCAACATCATTAAACCGAAGGCCTGGCCTCTCTCATTATATACTTATTTTTACGTACAGTTAAATGAGACTAATACAGAAGGACAAAATCTTTAATGAAATTACCCCGGTTGGCAAATTGGAAAGATATCTCTGGAAAGTTCCCCAATTTGCCGAACATCCGAGACGAACATTATCTAGTATTTCCATAACGAGGAAATGGAGTTCTGTCAGCCTTGTATTGGTCTTATTAGTTATTTGTTTATAATTTTCTTTTCAGTTTCTCTCTTCTCACCTATAGATGGGTCTTCTTTTCTACGGAAATTCTTTACTAATAGTGACTATTTAGGTTTATTCCATAAGAAATGTGTACTCACTTTGAATAATAATGATAATGAAAACTATGATCATAACACACTTAATCCAGCTGATATCTCGTGTTCGAAACTTCCGTGTGTCAACATCATCACTAATGGGTGGGTAGGGTATGAGATGAACATTTGAGAATCAGCTCCTTCCTCGTCGTTTATTGAGAAATTAATTCGTAAAATATCATTTGCATCTTGAACCATTTTCTAGCTGTTTTGCTTCAACTGTTTTATAATTTGCCTTTGAAACTCTTTACATTAACGTGGATAAATATTGGAACATATAACAATGAAAAGTCAAATAGTTTAGGATCACTTAACAGACAAGATGTTAGTTATATAAGATTTTGTCATAATTTGACGAGCAAAATGTAACAAAGCTTTGAAGATGTTTTTAATCACAGACATAAACGACAAGTGGATTTTTTTTCTTTTTTTTTAGAAAATGATAAAGTAAATTTCTTTATCAAAATGCGCTCAACATTCTCCCTCCCACAACACTGCAGGCAAATCGAAATACCTGAGGCAACGCCTCACAATAGCCACTCCTCTTCTCAGGTAAATCATGACGCAGGGATATCGATGATGAATTTGCTGCATTCACAGTTCCTCCTCTCAGGTCATGGAAGACACACTAAAAATAATGATTAATGGGTCATGGTCAGCTTCTTTCCCTTCAGGTGACGGCTGATGTAATGAGATTGTTGATTAATTGTTCATGTTCACTTTTTCAGTACAGGTGACCGCACTACAGTTTTTTTTTCTACTGAAACATCATCGATAAAAGCCAAAGAAATCATTCGATTCTAAATGTTGGACATAAAGAAGTAAATTTCAATGTCACTGTCTCGTCACCAGCGAAATATTCTTGAGTCAATGCAAGACCCAGGTCAACCTCTGACCAGTTGCTCTGAAGGACTCCAGTCAATACACAGGCCACTTGTAACAAAGGACTTTCTTTGTAACAACAAAGGCTTTGTTATAAGCTTTCTTCTGACATTCCTCTCTTACTGAGAGGACAGAATCCTCCCCCCGTCCCCCTCCCCCGCCCTCTCTCTCTCTCTCTCTCTCTCTCTCTCTCTCTCTCTCTCTCTCTCTCTCTATACTTTTGAACTTGTGTGTTGGGTGTCCCCAGAAAACAGCGTTGATAATGGATGATTAACACCCCCCCCCCTCTCTCTCTCTCTCTCTCTCTCTCTCTCTCTCTCTCTCTCTCTCTCTCTCTCTCTCTCTGATTTGCTACGCTTGATATCGTCTGAAAAAGCATTCACATGTGATGGTTGTCATTCTCACTTCTTAACTCTTTCCATTCGAACTTTTTTGAATCCGTAATAATCTTGAGGGAGCAAGGCTGAACAATCGAAGCTGTAAAGTCTTTTTTGTTAAGATGATAAGTATCTGAGGATTCAGGGTCCTCTGCCAGTCTTGTCTCATACGAAGATTTTTGGTATATAACGTTTTTACGCGGATTAAGACGATCAATAATTATTAAGAAATGACAGTGTTTCAACAGGCAAAAAATATATACACTAAAATCTGTCAACACATATTTTTCTTGTAATTAGTACTGCCAATCCGGTATGCGTGTGTGTGTGTGTGTGTGTGTAGACATGTGCATTGCTTGAACCATTTCTTTTGTGTACTATTTATTAACTTTCGTTCAGCGCAACCTTTCATTTGTCTTCCTTTGGCACGCACTCATATATATATATATATATATATATATATATATATATATATATATATAATATATATATATATATATATATATGAATAACTTGATCACGAAGTATATAAAACGTGATGCTATGTATAAATAAAACTTGAAAGCCCCACCTTTTCCAAGGGTAGGCCTAAGGTTTTCAGCAGTGCTAGATTGTAAGGATGTCCCAAAATAGGTCCCAACGAATACCCTACTAGGATACCCAAGGGACACACCCTCAAGAAGCCAGGGTATGAACAAGAGGCGTTTCCAAATGAGAAGTCTACCAATTACTACAGGAAGGCGGTTTTGTAGAAAGTCTGTAGCCACTCAGACAAGAATCCTATCAGAAGATGCCGCACCCAGTCAAAATCCAAAATCTAAGGGCAGTGCTAGGAAGGTGACATCCGAATACAAAGGCTGTACAGAGAGAGAGAAGACAGTGGAGAAAGAGTGGGAAAGCAGAAAGCAGAAAGAGAAATAGGGAGACAGGGTAGAGAAGAAGAGACAGAGAAGAAGTGCGAAGTGTGGTGTGCGAATATAGAGTGTTAAGTGACAATATTGTACTCGGTAAAATTCCCTCGTGCCTAATAGACTTGCAAAGAAAACCAAGTGCCTACAGAATAGTTTGTCTCGACCCAAGTGCCTATGGTCACAGTGGAAGATTATAGTTTCCCTATCAAGAATAAATTCATATAAGGACACATCAATTTAATTTTTCCCAATAATAGAGCTTTAAGGTAAACAAGATAGCAACTAATTATATAATTACTCCTCACTGCCAAACCCAGTCCAGTTGCCTTCCTCAGGCAGATCGCTACCTTATAACTGTAGCCACACATGTACGACCACAGCTTAAAATGAACATGAGGAGGCGTGGGTTCGAATTCCACCGTTGCGTTGCCACCATTTTAAACTGTGGTCGTACATGTGTGGCTACAGTTCTAAGGTAGAGATCAGCCTGAGGGAAGCAACTGGAGATACCGGAGAAATCAACTTAAAGGGCACCATAGAGTAGGTTGTAGTGGTTAGACCCACAGCACGCATTGCCTTGCTAATTACTGATGTACTGCAATTTGTCCAGAGCATGTGAGAGAAAGGATATCAATGCACTATTCCTTTGGTTATCACTTTGTTTTAACACTTCACATCCTAGCTAACCTAAAATTTAAATCTCGCAGCCAAATATGCGATAGCGACAAAGCTTGTGTTTCAGGAAAGCAATTATATATATATATATATATATATATATATATATATATATATATATATATATATATATATATATATATATAATATATATATATATATATATATATATATATATATATATATATATATATTTATATATATATATATATATATATATATATATATATATATATATATATATATATATATATATATATATATATATATATATATATGTATATATATATAACTGTAAACGCTATGAATTTGAAATAACAAATGTTTCTCTTCAGTTCCAGCCTCTTGCTAAAACATTTAGGACACAAGATGCGGCCTGTATTAGATTTTCATATGTGAACAACCTAAGAGAATTGGATTATCTTCAGGAAAAGGCAAACCTTATATAGTACCAAGAGTATATATATTATATACTATCATATATATATATATATATATATATATATATACATATTATATATATATACATATTATATATATATATATATATAATATATACACATAACATATATAATATATCTATAATATATACTTATTAATATATATAGTTAATATATATATATATATATACATTATAATATATATATATTAATATTATAGTATTATATATATATACTTTATATATAATATATACTAGTATATATTATAACTGTTAACGCTATGAATCTCAAATAACGAATGTTTTTCTTCAGTTCCAGCCTCTTGCTAAAACATGGATACAAGATGCGGCCTGTTTTAGATTTTCATTTGTAAACAACGCAAGATAATTGGATTGTCTTCAGTGGAAGGCAAAACTTATACAGTACCAAGAGTTTGACTAACCATTTCACACCAGAAATAAAGTTTCTTGATAACTAAGAATTACAGCAACATTAAAAGCATTAGAATAATTAAATAATGGCTATACGAAATGACAAGTTACTGCTCGCTGCTTGCCTCGTAAATATGTTCTGTTCTGACACATGACACGCTGCTCAGTACCAGAGGTCTTTATACACCTGGCTTGTCTTTTGCCTCAATTGTGGGTGTTTATGGTGGATAATTTTTTCTGTTAACTGTTAATCAGTATTGGTTTCTACTTCTGTTTATACTTGGCCATAACTGTCTTCTTCTGTCTCTGTTCGTTTATGCATAGGACTCCATTGTATGGAAGCTCTTCATGATATTTATTTACTAATTGCCTTATTGGCTCATGCTGTATGAGATTTTGCACACGTTTAACGATACTACCTTTAATAATAATAATAATAATAATAATAATAATAATAATAATAATAATAATAATAATAATAATAATAAAGAATTCAGATCTCTGATAAATTCTTATCACGGCAGCATCCAGAACCTTAGCCACTGCAAGGCGGGAAATCCCAGTGATCGTAAGATGAAAGTAACCAATCCATCAGAATTTAATCTATCGATTACCATTGGAGTTTTTTATCTACTTCCTCTCAAAAATGAATTGCCGGCTTTGTCTACACCCTCAAGATCTTATCTCTTATCGTCCTCCCTCAAAAAAGAAAGTTGTCTCACCTTGCGTCTTATCTCCATCTTCTCGGCGGATTATCTGCCTCCTTCTCAAATCTGTTAATTCATGTCTGCGTTCCATCCTGCCACGATCTGTGAATCAACGATGACGGTTATGTTAGTTAAAGAAGGCCACAGTATACACACAGAAGTATATATATTTATATATATATTTATTTATTTGTTTTTGACTTATTTACACACACATACACACACACACACATATATATATATATATATATATATATATATATATATATATATATATATATATATATATATATATATATTATATATGCGCGCGGAGAGGGTAATGAAGAAAAAAAAATAATTACCTTTACAGTCCTTAAAGATTTCGATTAAGAAAATGTACAAACGTACGCGAAAAAAGAAGAGACAAAATGCTATACACGCGACGAGGAAAATAAGAATAATTTAAAAGCTGAAGGAATCAGAGTCTGCTTTCCAATCCCTGGAAGACAATAAAAGGAGAACATTTTACAAATGTGATCATCCATGTATAACCTTTGCACATTTGGAAACTGCAATAAAAGGTCATACTATTGTGGGAATTCCTGTTTGACCTTTGACCTCTAGGTATGCCCTTCACTTTGATAATACCTTCCTATCCCTGTATGAGTGATTGTTTGTCAAATATGAAGACTTTCAAGTGTAGTTCTAAAGTTATGACCTTCGACCTCCAAGTATGTCTTGACCTCGACATCAACTTCACTACTGCATATCGACATCATTCATGGTAATGTTATATTTGCCAATTAAGAAGTCTCTACTCAACCTCACTCTGCACACTGCCATCATTGGAGGATAATTTTCGTCAAATATGAGATATCTATTGCGAATAGTTAATTCAAAGGCCATGTACAAAGTTAAATTTATATTTGAGCATTAGCCCTAGAAAGCCCAATAGCTAAATTCTGACTTTTCCAATCTTTGATAAATTTATGCTATTTACAAGGCTTAAGTCTGACAAAGCTTCCGTAAAAATGCGCAGATAACTTTTTATGTAATTTTGTTAACAAACAAGCAAGCAAACAAACTGACAAACAACCTAACATAATGGAATTATATATAGATATATATATATATATATATATATATATATATATATATATATATATATATATATATATCCTGCGATTCCACAATGGTCTCGTGGGGTGGAGGAGGATCTCATATATATATATTATATATATATATATATATATATATATATATATATATATATATTATATATATATATATATATATATATACTATATATTATATATATGTTATATATATATATGCATGTATATATATATATATATATTATATAATATTATATATATATATGCATGTGTATATATATATATTTATATATATATATATATATATATATATATATATATATATATATATATATATATAGATATACATATAAATTCCGTCATTTCAGTTTCTTCTAGTAAAATAATCAGTTGAAGTCTAATGGTAAAAAATGAGTTCAGAAACTGGAACGAAGCATGTAAGATGCTTTTCAGCAAACCTACAAATACACTTTTCCTTCACTGACGAATTTCAGTCTTTGAGTGAACCACTTTCTCTCCACAAGAGCGCAATTATAAGGTAGGAAAATGAACACATTTATGAAAATTTATAAGTTTTGACCTTAACTACCTTGCTGTGAGTGGTACCCATTTCATTTTCTCTCCTCACTTTCTTCTATTGATTCTTTGACTTCGCTTTTCATTCTTTCTGGTATGAGCAAAGGCATTTGATGATGAATGAATAAAGAGATAAGTTAGTATGCAAATAATCCAAGTTTGGGATATAGTAGTCGTTTGTCTCTCAAAAATATTTCTAAAACTTTCTAAGATCTCAACCTCTCTTCCTCTATCTATACATATATATAGACAGATACATGCATACACACACCCATATATATATATATATATGAATATATATATATATATATATATATATATATATATATATATATGATATATATATATATATATATATATATATAATATATATATATTAGAGTAACGTAATTTTCCGATTTATTTAAGTCAACCTTGTTCTAGTTTTAAGTACATTATTTCTTAAGGCAGTTAATGTTAAGTGTTTAGTGTTTTGTTTACGCTATAGTTTCTCGCCTCCTCCCCGCTCACTTAATTGCTTGAACTATCGTGTTAACGATTGTGGTTTGTTTATTTTTCGAGTGCGGCAGGACTCCTGTGAGGTGACTTTTGGAAAGACGGTGCTCGGCCTAAAGTTAGTTCGGGCCTTCCTTTGCTTCCTGATACCTCTGCAGCTGGCGATTATTGGAAAACATTGAATCTTGTTTTTGGAGCTGCCCTTCGCAGGTACACTTCTGTCACCTGCGACGTCGTGTGACCTGTATTCGACGCAGTTGACTTTGTCACCTGCGACTTCGTCGTACTGCCACCTTAGTGGATATATATATATTTCCCTAGGGTATTGAGTGCCATCGTGTTCTGCTGGCACTAGAGGAGCTTTGGGCAGTCATCAGTCTATCTCCAAGGACACTTAAGCTGCTGCTGAGGGAGCAATCTGGCTCGTGAGGTGTCAAGTAGGGAGACAGATACCAGGTAGGAGTTTGCCTTTGTGTTGTCGGGCAGGACCTTCTCCGACTCACCTGTACCTGTGGTTACCTGTGTATTCATGTCCTCCCTCGTCTGCAGAGCTGAGATGTATTGGATCACGGCCTCCGTAAAGGCGATTTGAATTTATTTTGGACTGAAGTTTCCCCTGTTTTGTGTGAGGAGTTTGTTGATTTTTTTTTTTATATATATCTATTTTTCTATACAATATTTATAGACTCTGATGGTCCTTATGGCCTATCGGCCTTGGTGTTTATATTGTAATTCATAGGTAGGAATTTAAGTGTTTTCTCACTTTTATCCTTCACCTTCCTTCTTTCGTTTATAGTTATAGGTATATTTGGGTTTTGGCCTGGCCAGCCATTGTATGGATATATTCCTGTTTAGACGTATTCTTGTGTTTGTTCTCTTCATGTTTCTATCTAGGGCTTAGTTTTCTTAGCGTTTAGGGATCCTACGGGATTATTTGAGGACTAGTGTACGTCCTTTTCAGTCACAAGGTTGACTTAATGTTATTTTTGTTGTGAATAAATATTGTTGAGTTTTCCCTTTTGTTTTCGTCTCCACTGACCATTTTACGCAGAGTATTTTTGAACATCACTGAGAATATAAATAGTGCAATAAAAGAACTGCACCAGGACCCAATAAAGGGGTCCGTAACAAGTTGGCGACCGTGACAGGATATTCTCAGGGATACTCGGTATCTTGGTCTGTGGAGCGACACTGGGGTGGTCTCTTCAATATTTATTTTGTAGTATTGCCTTTCTCTCTGTACACTTTATTTTTTTGGCATAATGGAAGAGTTTGTTTTTGATCCTGCCGAATATTTGGGGTCGGCCGATTGTATAAAGCATTTGCCCGTATTGAGTAGGAAGCATTTAATTTCTTGTGCTCAGTGGTTAGGTGTTCCGCTGAAATCTGCGGGCACTAAGAGGAAATATTGATGGCAGTAAGAGATAAGATTTCTCAAGATTTAGCAGAGGCTGGAAATTTGATTAACGAAAGTCGAGAGGACAGTGATGATGAAGGTAGTACGTTTTGATGTAGATTCGGAGGAGGAAAAATTGAGTGTGAAGCAGGTTTGACTTTGTTTGAGGATCCTCCCCGCACAGGTATTATTTTTGAAGGTCCATCTAATTTAACCTAAATCTAATTTGTCTACTAATCCTTTTTTGCCTTCCCCAAATCCTATGCCAGAGGGACCCCTGGCTCCTATTCAATGTTTTGGGAGAGTCTAAGGAGAGGTAGAATATAAGTTAATTTGCAAACGCATCGAGTTGAGGAAATTGGAATTTGAGGAGAACGAGAGGGCGAGGCGTCACGAGCTGGAGGTAGCTAATATAAATTTACAAATGGCAAGGTTGCAGGGGACCAATATGATCAGTTCCCCTAAGAATAATTTTAATGATAAATTTAATTTAAGGTGCGGCATTAAAGTTGTGCCAGTCTTTGATGAGAAGAACGTCCCTGAATTCTTCAAGGCATTTTTGAACGGGTTGCCACCCGATTGTCTTGGCCCCTCTGAAATGGTGGACGGTATTGATACAGTGTAGATTGGTTGGCAAGGCAATCCGGGTATACAATGCCTTGGAGGAAGGAATTGCTCGGGACTACCAGAAGGTCAAAGCACTGGTCTAAAAGCCTATGATTTGGTACCGCCCGAGGCTTATCGTCTGAAATTCAGGAATTACAACAAACACCCTTCTCAATCCTTTGTTGAATTTGCACGGGTCAAGGAGGAACAATTCGACGACTGGCTAAAGAGTCGTCAGGTAGTGTCTTTTGCTGCGTTGAGGGAATTGTTGCTCCTTGAGGATTCAGAAAGCGTGTAGCAAGGAGTTGAGAGTTCATCTCGAGGAGGTTAAGGCTATAAAACTGAATGATGCCGCCCAATTGGCAGATGAATATGTCTTGACTCATCGTTCTGGAACTGGTAATTTTGGTTATCAAGATATGAATAATCCCTCTTCTCGGGTCGTCAGTAATGGAAGGAGAGTAGAAACCATTTCGTCGTCTGTCTCTAATATTCCTAAGGGTAATAATGACCATTCTTTTACAGGTGACAGAAAATGTTGGTGGAGTCTCTGCAGGGCCTCCTCCTCCTCGTATCTTTGTTAACAAGGGTATGCCTAATTCAGGCAAGAATAACTATAACAGGTATAATGATAACAGAGGTACTGGACGTAGAGGAACCTGTTTCTGGTGTGACAAAACCAGGTCATTTCCAGCACCAGTGCAATGCACGTAGGAGGTATCTGCAGAGAAATGGTCAGAATCCAATTTCATTAATTTCCAACAGGTCTGGTTTTAGTGATAAGGTTGAAAAAAAACTGAAGTAGTTTAGCAGTAGGGTAGATAGTAATGATAATTCATCCCCTAGCAATAAAATTTGTGACTCGATTTTGACAAATATGTCTGGCCAGGTAAAATAATTCATAAATCTAAAACTATCAATGTGAAGTTTTTGAGGGACACTGGTTCAGCTCGGTCTCTGGTGTTGAGTGAGACTTTGAATGGTTTACAAGAGCGTTCAGGTAATTATGTCGTTCTGGGAGGGTTCCCGAACACTGTTGTTTCCTGCTCCGTTGGTGGATGTCAGGTTGTCTTTTCCCGGATATGATAGGGTTACTGAGTTGGCCGTTGTCGATAATCTCCCCATACCTAGGTATTGACGGCATTTTGGGAAATTGGGTGATATGCTCAATAGTGAAGGTCGGGAATTATTTCCTATTTTGTCTGTTCATGCCCATCCTGTTTCTGTAACAACCCGTGCCACAGCAAGAGCTGCTGAATCAATTAATGACGATGAATTATTATTTTAGTAGTTTAGAAGTAGATGTAGAAAGGCCCGGGTCTGTAGATAGTAGTGATAGTCATATTATTATTAATGATGTTCTGAAAACCTGATTGGGATCGTTTGGCTTTCATTGAGGCCCAGAAAACAGAATTTAATTTTGAGTTAGGTGATATCAATGATCTAACTAAGCCTCGGTTTGGATATAATAAATAATTTGTTGTACAGATTTAGTAGACCTTCGACAGATGATCTGAGCAAGGCTTCTCGGATTGAGCAAATTGTGGTCCCTTCCCCATTTCCCATTTCCGTGAATCAGTAATGAGTCTCGCTCACGACAATTTCCTTTCAGGTCATTTTGGTGTATGGAAGACTTTCCGTAAATTAGCAAGATATTTTTGGTGGCCTGGAATGAAATCGTCTGTGAAGCGTTTTGTGAACGAATGTGAGGTTTGTCAGGTTATGGGAAAACCAAATCAAATTATTCCTAAGGCTCCTTTAAATCCTTCCTGTCATCGGAGAACCATTCTCGGAATTGGTGATAGATGTGGTTGGTCCATTGCCGAAAACTAAGTCTGGTTATATTTATCTATTAACAATTATGGATAGAGCCTCTAGATTTCCCGAAGCTTTCCCTTTGAGACGGATAACCTCTAAAGTAGTTTTTGAAAAATTAATGGAATTCTTTTCCAGGTACGGTCTCCCCGTGTTTATTCAGACCGATTGCGGTACGAATTTCACAAGTAAAATGTTTAGAGGTAAGTGTGCTGAACTGGCCATTCAGCACATTACGAGTGTTCCGTATCATCCGGAGAGTCAAGGTGTGGTGGAGAGGTTTCACCAGACATTAAAATCTATTTTGAAAAAAAATTGTTATGAACACGGAAGCGAGTGGGACAAAGCACTGCCGCTCGCACTGTTTGCTCTTAGGAATCATCCCAATGCCTCCACAGGTGTAGCTCCCTTCGAACTGATTTTTGGGCACAAAGTCCGTGGCCCTTTGGACATTTTTTGTGAAGTATTAGGGGTCAATCGAAGGGGAGATATCAAAATGGGAGAATTTGTGGATGATTTGAGAAAGAGAATGTTCAGTACTTGGAAGTTTGCTCGGGATAATTTGAATTATTCTCAGGCTAAAATGAAGGCTAACTTTGACAGGAACACTAAAGCCCGTTCTTTTGAACCAGGAGAATTGGTTTTGATTTTGAGTATGGACCCAGACAATTTTCTTGAACCTAGATATAAGGGTCCGTGGAAAGTTTTGAGGAAATTGTCCGAGGTGAATTACGAAACTTGAAGCTCCCGGTTCAAGCAGGAGTGTAAAGTTTTTCATGTAAACAGGTTGAAAGCGTATCATAGTAGAAGTGTTGATCCTTTAACAGTTGTCTCTGAGCCAGTATCTGTAGCTGTGGAATTTCCTCCTCGGGATTCGGATGATTTAATGAGTCAGGTTTCTTCAGATGCTCTTTTTTTCTAATATACAAAATTTAGAAGTTTTACAGGAAGGTCTGAAACATTTGGATCCTCATCAAAGAGAGGATGTGTTTACTCTAATTTATTCCTTTTCAGATTTATTCCGAGACTCTCCTGGTAGAACTAATTTTCTTTGCCATGATGTAGATGTAGGTATTGCCTCCCCAGTTAAAACAAAGTCCTTATCGGTTAAATCCTGAATAAAAAAAATGTAAAAAGGGATTTGGTCCGAAAAGGAGATTAAATATTATGTTGGAGCACGACCTGATTCAGCCATCAGTCAGTCCTTGGAGTTCCCCTATTGTTTCTTGTTGAAAAAGCTGACGGAAGTTCCGCATGTGTGTGGACTATCGAAAGGTTAATGCCCACACCAAAAAGACTCTTTTTTTCCTTTGCCACGTATGATGATTGCCTCGATCAGATAGGTTCTGCCAAATTTATTACGAAACTAGATTTGCTGAAGGTGTTATTGGCAGGTCCGTTATCTGATCGAGCCCGTGAAATCTCGGCATTCGTAACTCCCTTTGGTTTGTATGAATGCAAGGTTATGCCATTTGGGATGAAAAATGCCGCGTGTACTTTTCAGAGGCTTATGAATAGGGTAATTTGTGGTTTGAAAGGAACTGAAATTTATATTGATGATTTGGTTGTATATAGCAATGATTTGGAGTTACGCCATATGGTAAGAGTTGCGTCAAGGTATTTGAGGCCCTTTAGGTCTGCTTGGTTTGGTTATTAATTTATCAAAAGTGTGCAATTTGGCCAATGGCAAAGGTTTGTTATTTGGGTCACGAGGTTGGTTTGGGTCAGGTGGCTCCGAAACAAGCTAACCTCGAGGCTATTATTAATTTTTAAAAAAGGCCTGGTAGTATTAGAGAGGTGAGGAAGAGTTTTCTGGGAATGTCTGGTTATTATCGCCGCTTCGTGCGAAATTTTTCTGATCCTTCTCAACCTCTTACTAACCTTTTAGAGAAGGGTAAAAAATTTTGTTGGTCTAATCAGTGTGAGGAAGCTTTTAATAAGCTTAAAACCATTCTAATTTCGAAACCTATTTTGACTTCCCCAGATTTTCAGAAACCTTATATCATAGCAGTAGATGCCAGTGATGTGGGTATAGGTGGTGTCCTTTTCCAAAGGGACGATGAAGGTGAGGTACACCCCATATCTTATTGATTAGTGGCGGAAGTTATTGGTGGCTGAAAGGAGGTATTCTACCATTGAAAAGGAAGCTCTTGCTTTGTCCGTACCCTTATACATTTCAAACAAACCTTATGTAACTAACTTTTCTCTTCCCATAGAGATCTGGACGGATCATAACCCGCTTGTTTTCATTGAGCGTATGAAAGGGGCCAACCAGAGGATCTTGCGTTGGGCTCTCTTGCTTCAGGAATTCAAGCTGGTTATTAAACACATTAAGGGGTCTGAAAATAAGATTCCTGACGCGCTCTCACGAATTTGATATGTTTGTTTTACCTCCCTCGTACGCTGCCCTGCTCGTTTCTCCGGTGGGTTTGTATAAAAACGTTTTTTTTTTTTTTTTGTACACTGTAAGTCGAGGTGTGTATACGTAAGTTTCCTTCCTTGATTTTTGCGAGTTTTGTCTGTATTGTTCAGATTTGTTTTGTATGCTATGTGAAGATTTGGTTGTTAGTCTTTTCTTGTTGTGTTTTGTTTAGACTTAAGTTTATTTATTTTTTTTTGTTTATATACCATGTTTTGACTTTGCTGTTTAAATCTAGTTTTATTTTCAGGCCAGTAACTTTTTGTCTTTTTTTTGTCTTTTTTTGTTTTTTTTTTTGGTGGAACCTTAATGTTTCCTGGTTTTCCCAAGGAACTTATGTTTCTGTTATAAAAAAATTTTTTTTTTTTTTTTTTTTTTTTTTCTCGGGGAGGAAGGTATTAGAGTAACGTAATTTTTCCGATTTATTTAAGTCAACCTTGTTCTAGTTTTAAGTACATTATTTCTTAAGGCAGTTAATGTTAAGTGTTTAGTGTTTTGTTTACGCTATAGTTTCTCGCCTCCTCCCCGCTCACTTAATTGCTTGAACTATCGTGTTAACGATTGTGGTTTGTTTATTTTTCGAGTGCGGCAGGACTCCTGTGAGGTGACTTTTGGAAAGACGGTGCTCGGCCTAAACTTAAAATTAGTTCGGGCCTTCCTTTGCTTCCTGATACCTCTGCAGCTGGCGATTATTGGAAAACATTGAATCTTGTTTTTGGAGCTGCCCTTCGCAGGTACACTTCTGTCACCTGCGACGTCGTTGTGACCTGTATTCGACGCAGTTGACTTTGTCACCCTGCGACTTTGTCCGTAACTGCTACTTGTTAGTGAATATATATATATTTCCCAGGGGAGGGTATTGAGTGCCATCGTGTTCTCTGGCACTAGAGGAGCTTTGGGCAGTCATCAGTCTATCTCCAAGGACACCTTAAGCTGCTGCTGAGGGAGCAATCTGGCTCGTGAGGTGTCAAGTAGGGAGACAGATACCAGGTAGGAGTTTGCCTTTGTGTTGTCGGGCAGGACCTTTCTCCGACTCACCTGTACCTGTGGTTACCTGTGTATTCATGTCCTCCCTCGTCTGCAGAGCTGAGATGTATTGGATCACGGCCTCCGTAAAGGCGATTTGAATTTAATTTATTTTGGACTGAAGTTTCCCCTGTTTTGTGTGAGGAGTTTGTTGATTTTTTTTATATATATCTATTTTTCTATACAATATTTATAGACTCTGATGGCCTTATGGCCTATCGGCCTTGGTGTTTATATTGTAATTCATAGGTAGGAATTTAAGTGTTTTCTCACTTTTATCCTTCACCTTCCTTCTTTCGTTTATAGTTATAGGTATATTTGGGTTTTGTTTGGCCTGCCAGCCATTGTATGGATATATTCCTGTTTAGAAGTATTCTTGTGTTTGTTTGTCTCATGTTTCTATCTAGGGCTTAGTTTTTTTTTCTTAGCGTTTAGGGATCCTACGGGATTATTGAGGACTAGTGTACGTCCTTTTCAGTCACAAGGTTGACTTAATGTTATTTTTGTTGTGAATAAATATTGTTGAGTTTTCCCCTTTTGTTTTCGTCTCACTGACCATTTTACGCAGAGTATTTTTGAACATCACTGAGAATATAAATAGTGCAATAAAAGAACTGCACCAGGACCCAATAAAGGGGTCCGTAACAATATATATATATATATATATATATATATATATATAATATATATATATATATATATATATATATATATATATTATATATAGTTTCATATGTCACTGGAGCTAACCTAGATTTTCATAATTTTCACTCCGTTTGTTAATTGCTTTTTGAATTGTTTCTACCTCTCAGCTCATCTGCCCGTCAACTTTCATTTCTGAACTTATTTTAATCTGTTACTTTGAACGCTCTCTCTCTCCTCTCTCTCTCTCTCTCTCTCTTAGTTTTAGGAAAAACCCATCACAATCCCTTCCCTAAGTATGCCTCTCAGCCATAGGAAAACATGCCATCCCACTTCTGGAACCGGAATATCCCGCAAAGCACATCATTCTTGTTAGTTAAGTATATCTTAGTTTAACCAGACCACTGAGCTGATTAACAGCTCTCCTAGGGCTGGCCCGAAGGATTAGATTTTTATTTACGTGGCTAGGAACCAATTGGTCACCTAGCAACGGGACCTCCTGCTTATTGTGGGATCCGAACCACGTTATATCGAGAAATTAATTTCTATCACCAGAAATAAATTCCTCTGATTCCGCGTAGGCTGAGCCGGGAATCGAACTTCGGACCACCGGATTGGTAGCATAACGCGGAAACCACTCATCCAACGAGGAACACATCATTATGATGGTTAATGCCTCTCATTTAAGGTGATTACAAAACATACGAAAGGCTCCACAGAAATAAACAAATGTACATCAAATCTTACATTTAATTCCTTTACCAAACTGACAAATGACGACCTACGCCAGCTGAACAAGCTGGCTGATACTTATTATCGCTTAAGTTTATATTCTCATATTTCAAGATTCATGTAAATAATCTATCGTTAGTTTTATTAGTATTAACATAATTAATAGTTTATGCTTTCAGACTTACACTGAACCGGAATTTTGTTTCTATTTAAGGCTCCAGTAAAATGGATAGTTTGGGAACAAAAAAAATTGCCAATCAGTAAAAACCCAAAACATTTGCACATTAACAATCCGCCTCCTTTCCTCATACTTATAGGGGAGCCTTGACCAGGTAATTCTCCACTCCTCAAGCGGTGAAATCGTCCCATGTGGAATTCTACAGGTAACGACCTCTCTCTCTCTCTCTCTCTCTCTCTCTCTCTCTCAGCTAGACGAAAATTCCTACTAGACCCAGTCAATCTTTTCCCACGAAGAGAGATTTCCTAGATGACGCCGCTTTTGCTAGCAAAGGCCTTCACTTCTTATCAGCCATCCGTCCACCGATCACCGATAACTGATGGCCGACACGTCGAAACTTCTTCGGGAACTCTCGAGGGGATGGCGTCTGCCGCGATCCGAGTCAGGAGAATCGTGGCGGCAGGTACTTGGGAACGTCTGGCTGCTACAGTGATTTCGTAATCTTTTTCGGCATGAGGCATCCTCGTGGTTGCTGGACCTTTTTCTCAAGGTTATCGTGACCTTCTCAAGTGGAATGGCGTGAGAGGAATGGGAGCGATTTTGAACTTTTATCTCAACACATGATTAGGGTTCTTGAAGAAAAGAGAGAAAAATTAGGAATGAGTCATACAAATATGTATATACGTATATATATATATATATATATATATATATATATATATATATATATATATAATATATATATATATATATATATATATATATATATATGCTTATGGGTGTGTGGCTGTCGTGTGTGTGTGTGTGTGTGTGTGTGTGTGTGCTGGCGCATCCAGATCTATTGCCTTAGAATTACTTTGGCGTCAAAACATTAGCGATCATAGACACCGAAATGCCAAAAGAATGACCATAAGTTAAAGTATGGTTGAAATATGCTTGCATTTATTATCCGGTTTTTAGGCTTCATTGGTTATTTTCCTAACTGTTGTCCATGACTCCTACACCATTATATCTTATTCTTTAATTTTCTCGCTTCTACTTTCAGTACTGATTTCTCAAGCTCTGGTATACTGAATAATGATGCACTTCCGAATCTTTTTTTTTTATTGCTATGCTTTATTTTCCTTTCCACCGTGTTTCCCTTATTCTCTTAATTTTTGCCCCTCACTGTACACTGAAAACCCCAAAAGCGATAGCCAAGTATATTTTGTAAGAATACCTTATGGGTAAACACTCGAAATTTTCCAAGCCATAACTGGACCACACCCTCCTTCTATGGTGGGTTTATTTACGTTTTCCCCGAATCCGTTCTTCGGACAATGAAGCCGCCATTCACTTCTCGGGACGACTACTCCCCCCGAGGGCCAATGGCAGGAGAGTGAGGAGGCATGAGCAGAGGCGTCTGCTAAAGACTGAAAGGCAACGAAGTGATTGTAGCCACTAAACGCGAGAAATGGAAGGAACAGAAAGGAAGTGGCCAATAAGAAAAGGAGACGAGTACTAAGAAACAAAAGGGAGATAGCGTCAACGAGGAAGGAGGAAGGAAGAGAGGCAACAACAACCAGGAGGTAGCGATGACGTCATGGAAAAATACTGTTCTTTGCGGTTATACCCGGGACTTCCACGGCCTGGTTGTCACTGTGCTCATACAGGACGATTGCTTAAATGTCCCAGGCCCCCCGCACTCTTGACCTACTTTGCAGCCTCAAGGGCATGTATTGATAAAGATACTTAAGCTTTTAATCTCTTAATCTGAAAGATTTTAGCCTCTGACGCTATACTTCACCACTGACCCTTGTGGTCTGCAAGGCGAGAAAAAAAAAAAAAAAAACACGGGAGAGACAGGCGCTCATACAATGCCCTTGCAATTATGGCGCTGTAAAGGTGATTTTCAAGGTTACGAAATACCGTCTTACCTGCTCTCTCTCTCTCTCTCTCTCTCTCTCTCTCTCTCTCTCTCTCTCTCTCTCTCATTTTGCCTAGGCCTACATATGTATTTAACAAGTGGGCTTTATTGTTCTTTACAAAATATACCTTATAGAATTTCATAGATTGTCCAGTATATTTTATGCCTACTGTGGGTAAACCTATGTAGTATACAGTATACACACCACACACACACACACACACACACATATATATATATAATATATATATATATATATATATATATATATATATATATATATATATATCATTCGAGGTACAAATGTCCTTTAATATGTAATTCGCTCTACCTCGGAATTGATATATTTTCATATATGTACCGAAGGGGAATTTTAGTTGATAATAATTTCGTCCCCCTCATGGAATCGAACCACCGTCCAGTGGACGGGAACGAAATCAGGAACGGCCAGTGACGTTATCCAGTCGGCCAACAGAGCAGCTATAAGTTTATATCGATTCTGGCCTTACAAGTTCGATATAAGCTTATAGCCTCTCTGTTGGCCGACTGGATAAACGTCCATGAGGGACGAAATTATTATCAAACTAAAAATTCCCCACCCCCTTCGGTACATATATGAAAATATATCAATTCCGAGGTAGAGCGAATTAGATATTAAAGGACATTTGTAGCTCGAATGATCTATATGAATCACGGTGATGTGATATTTATTCCTATTATATATATATATATATATATATATATATATATATATATATATATTATATATATATATATATATATATAGATGTATATATACATATATATATAACTTTGTTGAAGAGACTATTTCACAAATCAGTTTCTATTTTTTTTTTTTTGGATGACTTTTTTGAAAAAGTAATTTTGAAAGAAATCATGAACTGTAGCAATCAATATTATTTTTTGGTTTAAAGCTACACACTGAAACATAGCGGTGTGACAACATATCGATGCAACGTCGTAAGTGGAAACGAATCAGGTTAGTCAATTAATCAAATTTGGCTTTTTTTTTTATAAGAGGGAAATGCCTTGAGAGGACATGGTACTATAGTAGGTTCATATCACTGTGCATCTGCTGTCTAGGCCATTCCCTTACGACGCTCCTGATTGGCTACTGATAAGCCAATCACAGGGCTGGAAACTCTCTCAAGAGTTCACATAGGCAGGATGTATCTTCCACCTCTCTTGAGGGATACGTCTTGAAGAGGACACGATTAAATGACCCGATTATATATCTTCTTGTAAATACGTTGAGGCGCAACATTTTCAAAATCTAGTTCTTCAGTCATTGTCGTTTATTATTTTTCCCTTTCAAAGGAAAGTACTTTGTAAGCACCATACATTAGGGAAATGTGTAGTTATTTTCCACACAAGCACGTCACTGGTAATGACTGGCATAATTATTGGCAACGAAACTACTTCCACTGTTAACAATTTCTCTTTTTCAATTTTGTGTCCCTCCGGGAGCCCGACCGACAATGTGAAAACTTAGTTGCTCACAAGACCGGTAGACATCGCTGAATATATACTACTATAGATCATCAAGGGCTTATGCAGGCATACCAGTAAGTATTTCTTTACTGAAACGCAACAAACGTATTTAACAGCACGCAACTACAGTCTCTTATCTTTCTCTCTTCATTTCAGCGCTCATTATTGATGCCGTAATGCGAAGCCCTCTTTATAGTATTTCACAATCTATTGTCGGTTCAGTGGCGTGATACACGAAAATTTACTCATTCATTATGATTGCGCAGTCCAATATTCGTCGTAGGCTACTTGGACTTACGCAAGCATGCGGAGCGTCTGTCCGTCTGCCTGTCTGTCTGCCTGGCCAACACTTTACCTCTTTCATTTTCTGTCTAGCTGTGTCTTTCACCGTGTATTACTGCTATTATCATTCTAAGCCATTTAAAGATAGATTTCAAAAATAATGTTACTATTTTTATTATCACTGGAGACACCATGTTGATCTAGTTATTCTTTGGGCACAAAGACTTAGAATTTCATGGCTAAAAGACGTCCTGTCATAACCAAATTGAAGATGGTCTCTGGGCCTTATAATCTTCCCTCAACCTTTAAGAGCGGTCTATCATTTCCTTGGGCCTTAGCTCTCATTCTTCTCCATCGTAACTTTATTCTTTGAATGATATACAATGACCATAGTCGATGTAAAAAAAACTCGTTCATGGCCCGCTTCCAGATTATAGGGAATGCAATTACAATTTTTTTTTTTTTTTTTTTTTTTTTTTTTTTGATTGGGAGGAGAGGGGAGCGGTTTTCAGAGCGTATGTGGGGAGGGGGTTGGGGCGAGCTGTCGAGGTAGGGGGAGTACACCCAAAACAATTGTGATGTAAACGCAATTAAACTGTTCCAATTCTTAATCAATCCCCCAGTCCCAAAAACAATATGATTTTCGTTACATTGTAAGTTTCTGAGCTCAATGTTCGCCTAGTGCAAAAGCTAGCTTAATCTGAACTCTCGCAACATAACAAAAAACTAGAGCGAGCATGCATCTCTCTTAATATCTGTATCTATATACAGAAGTTTTTTTACGGCGAGACTAAAGCTCGTGGTACAATATACCAACAGGAGAATGATTGGAATTGCCTAGAAGCTTTTTAATATCTATGCAGATGGAGTTTTGAAGGGAAGTCGGAAAGAAGATAGGCCGTTTGTTTTTATGCAGCGGGAATAGATAGTTTTATACAGGCACACATACACACAGAAAATCCAGTGAAAAGGGACAACCGTCTTCATATTCAATCCAGGTTTAGTTACAAGAGAGAGCGAATTATACAAAACAACGGATGTAAGGAAAAGTTCCAAGGCTTGATAGCAAATGAAAAAGAAAAAATAATCGAATTGGACATGGGGGGACTGGCGACATTCAGAGAATAAAAGAGGGCAATCGAGTCCCTTCTATAGTGCTGGAGGGATGTCGTGATGTAACTCGCAGTATTTTGTCCGTAGTGTACTGTGGTTAGTAGTTGGATAAAAGTTTCTACTGTCAGCTTTTCATAATGATTCATACTACAAAAAAGAAAAGAAAAAAGTTATTAGGCGCATTGTTGAAAGCTGAAAGTTGTTCTTTCCCTTACCTAATACTTGGAGTGCCGGGCTGCAAATACCCGAGATGTATACTGTCACTGCACCAGACCCGTTTTTTTTTTTTTTTTTTTTTTTTTTTGCCATGCCCTTAGGTTAGGTTAGGTGAGGTTAGGTTAGTATACCAAAGCCCTTTGGATAAGTATTTAGGTGTGGGAAACATAATGAGAGTTCTTAAAAAGATTCTACGGTTAGTTTTTACGATGTGGCGTCCCGCTTTTTCATTGAAGGTGCTGTACTTGGTTAGAGTTCGGGAATATGCTGCCGGACTATCAATTTACAAGGCGTGGCTTAGAAATGTAGATACGTTATCTCTAATCCGAACTAGAGGTTAGAATGTGAAGACTGGATTCGTTTTAACTTATAAAAATCGTACAGAGTTCACATTCATTATTTCAGAACTTTCATATGGACACTTGCGTTTTTTTTTTTTTTTTTTTTTTTTTTTTTTTTTTTTTTTAATGTAGAGCGTAGTACTTATACTCACTTTTATCTTTACATTACCTCACTTAAATTTAACCCACTTTATCTGATGAAAATTTTGAAGCTCTTGTCATTCTTTAGGGTTCAAACTGCTCCCTAAGACCGTTTTGTTTTTTACGGTATTTATAATTCCAATGAAATTTTTTTCGATGCCAGCTTAATGGTAACACGGTGTGATAACCAAATGCTATATTCTCAACAACCAGGATTAAGTTACTCTTCTAGTTTTGTTCCATAGCTATAGAATTCTGGTGTCAGTTTTGTTTCTCCTCAGCTCAGAAATTGTTTTTAGGGTAAAGATACCATTTATCTTTTAATTGGGTGAGAAATTAAACAAGAAGAGCAACCATGTGGCGAAACAAATAGAAATCATACAAAATTAAGGAAAACTACAAAAATTAGCCATAGAAAATAGTGATAGCCAATGAGGATGCAATAACGGGAGCAGTCTTCCAGCATTTCATCTATACAATAACAGTGAAGTCTTCCAAGATGACCTTTCAAAAGGTCGACACCAATACTCGAGATATTCTGAAATCGCTTAAAGGAATATTTAATCTAAGAAGTGCTCAACCCATTGACATCATGTACTCTTTCACCCTGTTTTCGGCCGAGTACAAAAGGACCTAAAGTGAGCAACTCCTCTAGTGAATTCTTAGGCACTTCTGCCCAATTGTTGGGGTATTTGACTGGGCCATGGCGCCATTTCAGATGGTGCGTCGTAACTGCCCTCGGCTGCTGTTGTACCGTCTCAGAGAAGCCACAAGCACTGTAGTACTCTTTGTCAAGGGTCTGTTTTTGTTGTGCCGATAAGAGACTTGGTAATTCACGCTACTGTCGTTGTGGTCAAAAGAGTCGACAAAGGACATGGCGCTAAAACGGAAAATGAAAGGACGTCGCCGTCATAAGAGTAAAAGAGATTAACATTTAGTGGATGTTGATTTTATTGCCTTTTCGTCCTGACTTGCGGAGACATCACCATGTGAAGTGGGTTATGAACTAGAATATATCAGTAACTAACTTTTGAAGACCGTTAAATGGATCAATTTGAAACTGGTTAAGCAAATTTACTCTAAACAAACTTGGAAATACATAAGATTGTTCTTAATAGCTAAGAGTATACTTGTGCACATATACACGTTGTTAGCTGAATACTAGGTGTACTCCAAATAAAAGGCCAGAAGAAATTCCTTTAACATTGAAATCCTTATACCTAAGACTATCCATTGAGACAAAAAAAAAAAAAACGATAATAATTATTTTCGTCGCTGTGCCTGTTTCTGGCGAATTAGGTTTCTCTGCACAGAATTCAAATGTCAACCCATGGGCATCATAGCCGAGAATTAAGTATGGTAACCCGTTTTATATCTATATATGTGTGTGTGTGTGCGTTTGTGTGTGTGTGTGTGTGTGTGAGAATATGTTTCCCGTGTCTATATGTAGTATGTATTGTATAGGAACGTGCACGTAGCCACACATCAATTTACACACAAACTAATAAACATCATACATACACTCAGAGAGAGAGGCGGTTGGGTGGGGGGGAGGGGAATCGAAACTGAATAAGTTAATTCTGCGAAGCCAGGTGCGCAATAAGCGAATTTATCAATAATCCGATTAGAATTTCGCAACCCTCCTTTTTTTTTTTTTTTTTTTTTTTATTTTTTTTTTTTTTTTTTTTTTTTTTTTTTTTTTTTTTTAAAGAGAAACAATTTCGTTCGTTGGTCGAATGGACCTATTCCACAGGAGTGACTGTAATTTTCTCAATATATTTTCCACGCAGTTCCACGAACAGAAAATAATACTTCACAAAACCTCGGGGATTAAAAAGAATGAGTCAAACAAGCAATACAGCCTTGTGGTTTGACGGAAGAGATGATTAGGCTCAATGAAAAATGTAAGCCAGTGATGAAGTTAAAAGTAAATAAAATCTTTGAGATTTATTCGGCTAAGCTCCTAAGCATTAACAATAGTCATGAGAATGCTACAGTGCCATATTATTTTCCCACGTGTTTCACCCTTATTCAAAACAGAACTGAAAAATATTGGCTAAAAACTGACATTGTAGTTGATACATGACTACACATAAAAGCGAATACGTGCAAATGATTTATTACACTAAATCATACAGAAATATTTAGGTCACCAATGCTGAAAACTTTCAACACCTTCTGTTTAACTCCAGTATTAACAGATGCAAGAGGTTATGAGCATTGAGTAAAATGAAGAAAAGCATCTAAAACTGAATCTTTGGCTGAGATTTTGTTTCATCATGTTTTATCCTAAAACTTAAGCACTGCATTATTCCAGACTCAATGATCACTTGAATTTCTCTATCATCGTAAGCACGAGGCATTGCTTCATAAGATCAACATATAAGAAAAGTTGCTAAATCAATGATCATTCATGTAACATTCTCCAACACGTTTAGTTACTGTTGTTGATAACTTTGAGAACTCTTGCCGAATCTGTCTAGTTATTGCTTTATTGTTATTGTGAAATTTTCGTTCTTCTTACTTGTTAATTACTTTCTTTCACTGACTTTATATTGCAAACTAGCAGAAAAATGTTTCGAACCTATGTTAAAAGGCCTGAAGTGCGATTGTAGTTGGCAAAGATAGCAGCCAGCCTGCATGCTGATTGCATTACAGCCAGATTTGTCTGGAGTAAGGAAAGAGATCCTGTTTCGTGGCAAAAGACGCAGTAGTACTACTGCCTTTCAGCTGCTGAAGGGTGAAAAAGCTACCTTTGAAGTTTGGCAATTTTACCATATTTTTAATCTGAAGATGGTTTTATAAAACCGGATAAGCGATTTTTATCGTGGTCATATATATAATATATATATATATATATATATATATATATATATATATATATCTATATATATATATATATATATACCATATATATATATATATATATATATATATATATATATATATATAATAATACATATATATAATATATATATATATATATATATATATATATTATATATACTGATTCTAATATATATATATATATATATATATATATAGATATATATATATATCTATATATATATAGATAAATATATATATATATGTGGTGTGTGTGTGTATTATATATATATATATATCTATATATTATATATATATAATATATATATATATAGATATTATATAGATATATATATATATAATATATATATATATAATATATATACATTATATATATATATATAGTATATAATATATAATAGGGAATATATATATAGGTATATATATATATAGATATATATATATAAACATATATAGTATATATATATATATATATATATAGTACCTGAGTATATATATCATATATATATATATATATACATATATATAGAATATATGATAATACATATTAGTATTAGAGATATAATAGATATAGAGTAGAGACATAGTATTACATATATATATATATTATATGTAGATAAATACAGAGAAACATATGTATTAGCTAGAGCAGGTAAAACATAATAATTTATGTATATAAGTCTATAGATATTAACTATGACATATATAATACAGTATATATATATTATATAATCTATATATATAATATATACAATATATATATATTAGTATATATATGTAAACATAATATAGTATATTATAATATGATATAATCTTTTTTTTTATATATACATATAATATACATATATAATTATATAATAATAATATATATCGAACTGCAAATGTCCTTTTAATATCTAATTCGCTCTACCTCAGAATTAAATATATTTCATATATGTTTAACCGAGGGGGAATTTATTGAGCGATAATAGAATTGGCGATCGACAGGCGCGAACCATCGACCTCTCAATTCCAGGACTGGCAGTGAAGCCCCAGACCACCCGCCATTTAAAAATGCTTCCCGTTCATTAATAAAAAAAAAAAGTGTACTAAATCTATAAGCCCTATATTTTCAGGATTGAACTTCATTTTAGCTTCCAAGTAACAAATCATGTGTAAAAAGAACATCATTTAAATTGGAAAAAAATGTTTAAAAGTGTGAAATTTTTTTGGAATCCGAGACCTTTTCTAGTGGCACAAGTAATCCTTTTACAGCATCATTAATGTATGATATATTCAGGTTCCATATATTCTGTGCAAATGATATACTTCAAAATACATACAAAATAATATGGATATCTTTATCAGCAATATTTGTCCCTTGTAAATATTACTCTGAAACCTGGTGTATCTAATACTCAGATAACTTTCAATGGCAGGTTTGTAAACTACCCATTTCAGCTTTAAAAACGCTTGTATATCCATGAATGTTAAATCTGTCCATTAGTGATACCTTGATCTTTTAAGCAGACTGTCTTTTAGCTACTAAAAAATGGAAATTGTAAGAATTTTAGCCATCCGCATTTCAGGTAACATAAACTTAATTAAATACAGATTTAGCTGCCACTTGCATATCTCACACCACTCCTGTCAGAGACCTATGACTCATCGCTTTCTCTTCCATTAGTAAAACTGCCTCGACCTTGCCTTCCAGGTACCCGGATGAAGAATGCACCTGGTCAGGAGGGTGGTTAACTGTCGCCATGGTGGAATCAGCACATGTCGCCCGCATGGTCGTACCTGGGCACCATGCTAGTCACAGGTCACAAAAGGGACTGACAGGCCCGCCATCTAGGCCCGACACCACCAAACTTACTCCAAGAGCATAAAAGTAGCTGAGTCCAGAAGAGCAGGCTTACAGGCGGCTCCAGGAGCAAGAGCCCGAGCCAGCACGTATGCTCACGTATGTGAAACATGGCCATATGCATAGTGAAATAGCCACGATCAACTGGATACGTGACATGGGCCAACATGAGTAAAGCAATTGTATTATAGTGCACCGCAAATGTACTCACTGCGCAAGCATGATGTGACATTTACTGGAACTGGTCCAACAAGTGGCAGCACACCCAAAAGTAGTGCATGGCAGAGCATGTAACACTGATGTACATATACAGTATGTGTAACATGGTACATTACGGCCTTGTGTCAACCTCACGATGTCCCCATGTACTGCAGGTTTTAAACCTCTGCTATAAAAAGGCTGAAATGCACACGTGATTGCAGTCGCTGTCATCTCTCCGCAACCAGGAATGCAAAGGAGCAACGCAACATGCAGAAAGAATTCTTTTCACTGCCTGAAGGCTCCATTCAGTAGCAGGAGAACATGCTGTAGTTATTTTCCTGTATACTTTATTGTTTATCTCACTGTATTTACTTAAATATTTGTTCATGTATTTAGTTCGAATGACAATATTATTTGTGCACTATTTTCTAGTTTTTTAGACCCTTCATAATATTTACTTAACACGGATTTTCTGATATGTTAAATTTGTGTTTTTTAAATGTTCTCCTGTATTCTTAATTGTTTACTTCATTGTATTTACTTGAATATTTGTGCATGTATTTAGTTCGAATTACAATATTATTTGTGAAGTATTTTCCAGTTTATTTAGAACCTTTGTAATATTTACTTAACATTGATTATCTGATATGCTAATCTTATATCTTTTAAATTTTGTTCTCTCCGACATTTGTTACAGTGTATTCTACTTGCTTATTTTCTTATGCTTGTACTATTTATGTTTCTTCCCCTGTATTTTACATATAGCACTGTGTATTTATTTACAATTTAATCATCTTTATTTAGATAGTCTTTTTGGTTTCATTTGTCTTAGTTCATTAGTGTACTTTATGTGTTGTAGTTAATTTAATAAAAGAAAGTTTTCAGTAATATGATATTCTTTTCTCATCAATACTTAGTAATTGAAAGAAGTAGAGAGCCCGATGTGATATTGCAAATATATGTTTACCTATTCTAAAGACTTATAATGATACATGACACAAATATACAAACATACAGTAAACATAAGAAACTTATACATCCACAGATACATGAAATATATCATCTAAACTTAGGACAACTGTCCAGCAAGACCACCGCTCGTCCCTTTTATCCTAGGACACAGCGTTACCATGTCGTCCTGGGTACCTGCAGAGTGGCGGAATTGTGGTGTCTGCCCCTGCACCAAGTGGAGACACACACAGTATGAGGCAGGAACCCTAGAGCGTCCTTGTACCATCCGTACTTTCGCCGCCACCATGCAGCCGCCGTGTTGGCACCACACTATGCGGGTCAAGCCACGCCAAGTGACAGTTGGCATGGCTATCCACATATAGTTTTTAGCAGGCCAAATAATCTGTGGTTCCCCACATGCACCCAGGTGATGCATAACTGTTTGTGATCGTGTATCATTGGCCTAAATGTCACGAAATATTCCCTTGCGACTGGGTTTTTACTGATTTGCCTGATGGAGTTAACAGGATGGTCTAGCCTATAGCACAGACTTCGGTCCCCACTCACAGGAAAAATGAAGATGGTGGCAAAATCTCAAGACTACTCTTACAAACTAATCAAAAATAAATCTCATTACCTTTTAAAGGCTACACTATCACCACAAATTGACTACCACGTGGTCCTTAAGGAATCAGTGGTCTGGCTATCTCAATCACAAATCATATCAAAATCACTGAAAGTGACAACATGAGTCGAGGAACGGTATGCAAATACATAACAATTAATCAGAGGCTTCAGCCAAATCCAATTTAATGAATTGAAAACACTAACATGATTAATCACAATGCACGGTAGATAATGATCTAACCGGCAACGCCAAAGGGCAACAGAACAGTCTTAACTCAGTGGGTCTCGGAAGGGGAAGGACCCGCCTCTCGCCTGGGGATGCTACCTAGGGAACCAGTTCGACATTTTTCTAACTCAAGTTCCACTCAGTCAGTCATTAATATGGCAGTTTCATTACAAATTATATGATAAAACAAAATATGAAAGAAGTTCCCATGACTCTGTATACTAGCAGACTTAAGAGCATACACAAATACATCATCATTTTGTATTCGGGATGCAATGGGTTTAAGTCGAGAGAAAATGGTGCATACATTTTTCCACAATATCCTCCGCCCCTCTGGAGGTAGGGGCAACCCGAAGCGAAAGAGAAGGTCTAGACAGGTGAGGCAGGATGAGAGGGTCTCTCTGGTTGCAGCCTAGACTCGTTCGCAGCACTATGATTAAAGTCTAGCTCACAACAACAAAACACATCTACTTAGTGATCATTCAGTTTGCTAAAACAGTACACAAGCCATCTGACCTGCATAAATCAGGAAATAAGGCAACTCATCAACAAAAACAGGCAATGCTCAAAATCATGCAATGGGGTACATATCAGAAACTGAAATATGCAATGATCAAATTGTGCAAAAGGGAACTGGAAATAAGCAACACTCAAAATCAAGCAGCAAGACAACTTCATCAATACTCTAATCATGTAATAAGGCAGTATCATCAATCAAATCCACAGTAGTACAAATCATGAAAAAATCAGCATGTTATAGATCAAAATGCAATGTTCCCCTCAGGAATCATAATGAAAAAACTTGTCTCTTCTATGAGCTTCATAAAAGGCACAGGATAGTAATAAAGTGGTAAATGGCAGTGTTCATCAGAACGACTAACTAATTATCTCGCTAGGGAAATAAGACCCATCAACAGGCGATACAACCCAGTCATGGTAATAGCAAGAAATTTTCTGTGTAAAAAATAGAGCGTGAGCTTGCCATTGTTCATGTAGACATATGCATTGTATAATGTCACTTCAATTAGACAACATAACGCTCCATTTGGAGACATGTGAGGGATAATGTCTTATCCCAAGCAGATCATGAGTTACACAGTTACACATCAGGAAACCACAAAACACATCAGCATATATGTTCACAGTTCTCATATTACACCTGGTGTCTGCCCTTGTTGAACGCATGAGATGAAAGTCTTACAGGCTAGCCCTAAAACCTTCAGGTCTCTTTTCAGCTCCACTCTTTTGAAAGTTCACCTCTGAAACCATAACAGAACACATTACACTACTCTGTTCTTTACCCACTCCGACATTTTCAATTTCTGCTCAATTGCAGCCTTTCGTTTTGGTCTCACATTTTCATTGCCCACTGCTTCACTCGAACTATCTCGAACACTTTCTGTCTCTGTCACATTCATCTCAAGTCTTTCAGTTCTTGAGTAACAATTTCAACACTATCTTCCTGCCCATTCTGTTTATTCCCTTCTGAATTCCTCTCGTCCTCATCTCTTTCTTCGTTCATCTCTTCTTCATCATCGTGGGCGTTCACTTCTAGGGGCACCAAGTGCTCCACTGCTCTTGAAGAGAACTTTGACAGATTGTACGACTCCTCAATCATCAGGGTAGATAGCAACAATTCTGCCCAGGGGCCACTGACCGCGCCTCCCCATTTCCACCTTTACTAGTTTAATGTCTCCTACATGTAGTGCATTTGCAGGACTCTCCCTGAAGTCATGTCGCTCTTGAAGTGACCTCAGGTAACACTTGCCAGTATCGCTTGAAGCGTTCAAGCATTTCAGTGGGGCAGAAGTACTGATAACACAACTGCTTGGTGGTCAGGATCTGGTACATCTTGTGTGGAACTACTGGTGGCAATAGACATACCAGATCGTCTTGGACCAGACTGGATGGCATGAGAACTTCGTCTTCCCTCCATCTCTGGCGTACATCAGCGGATAATTGTTCACAACTGCCACAGCCTCCTTGATGACCATGCGAGGCTGCTCCTTGTGGAAGATGTTGCATTGCAAGGTGGCTTCCAGGGTGCACTTCACCACTCTGATCAGCCTCTCTAAGAAGCCTCCTTTCCAGAGAGACTGTGGAGTTTGAAAAGTTCAATGGAGCCCCCTCTCCTGGAGGAAACATTGCATGATGTCCTCGTCGTACACCTTGCTCAAAAAGATGCTGGCAGTGCAGAAGGTCATGGTGTTGTCACTATGTGTCGTGGCAAATCTTCTAAGTAACAGCACAAATGTTTCTGCATCCAGACTATTGCAGGTGATGATGAGGAGGTAGCCTACTCCTCCTTCAATTCTATGGGCCTGGTGTGGTCAACCCCAACACTGGTAAACGGGCACTCCAGACTCGTTTGATCACTTGGGTGGGGTGGAGGCTGTGGATGGCTGGGAGCAGGTCTGAAGGCTAACACAAACGCTCAGCACCCTCCTACTACATGTTTGGCCACAGCCCGCAGCCCTGGGGAAACAACATTTTTGTGGAGAAACAGTGATTACTTCATTGACCTCTCAATGCATGTTAGTGTTATAAAGGTACCTGTGGTACTGTTGACCTAACCTTCCGTTAGAAGGCAACAGAAACAGTTCATTTTTTTATCCTATGACATTCTTAACCTACTGCATGTATAGACTACCCCATCTCATAACTAACCCTAGCTGAGCAATGAAATTGGTAATATGGGTGGGCACTGCAACCCATTCTCTGTGAGCACAGACTGTAGGGAAGTGGTGCTGTTGTTCCATATAAACAAGTTTCACAAATGGATCCGCTTTGCAGCGTGCAGATTTAAAGAAATTTTTCATTAGTTTGACTAGGTATACAAAGTGAACTCTACTCCCCTTGAGATCCCATAGTTTGGCGGGCGGAAAACAGTTTTCCTTCTCCCAACTCTTGAAGGGCTGTTGAACATGAAAGTAGCTTTGGCTCAATAATTCAGCATGGTCCAATGGTGGTTCAGCTTGGCCTATCTTGTGAAGAAAGGGTGGTCCCTTGTGCCACAGAAGATTGTTGTTTAATTCCTTCAGCGTGGAACCTCGGGTTAGGATGTCAGCCGGGTTGCTGGCAATGGCCACATACCTGAGCTCAATGATACACTCCTGCTGGATAAAGTCAATTTCTCCCACCCTGTTCGAGATAACGGCATTCTTACTTCGCTCCCTGCTCGGTACCCAGGCCATGGCTACTTTGCTGTCTGTCCAGATGACGATGCTACAAAATTCCAAAAAAATTTTCAAATGGTTAGCTAACCTGAACCCTAACAACAAAGTTAACAGTTCTAGTTTAGGGATAGTTAATTTAGCCAGTTTCCTTGGTTACCCTCTGCTTTGATGTGAAAATGTTAGTCTGTCCTTCTTCCCTCCTTATGTAAGCTATTGCCCCATACGCCTTACTAGAGTCATCAGTAAATATGCGTAACTCTGATATTCCCAAGATGACTCCCACCTTGGATTTCAGTGTGTGAACATGAGTAATCTATCTAGCACATCATTCCATCCTATCCCTGCTTCCCACAAATCTTACAAAATAAAAACTTACCCCTGACAAACACTGGACTAATAAGCACCAAAGGATCAAAACTGGACACGAGTATAGACAGCAGTTTATATTTTGCAACTCATGCAACTCCCCATTGGCACTCATCCCTTTACATGATTTCAGACTTAAACAATCACCTTCTCTATCCCAAATCATACCCAAAACCGAGATCTGTGTAGGCCATTTCCTCCAATTTGTTGATCAAATACATGCTATTGCTAGCTCACCCCATCAATAGCTTGTGAGCTTCATCTAACAATAACTTTACTTTTATGTAATCCCTTCTTACTTCTTCCTCGGTGTGGTAGGTCTGCAAATAGTTATACATAGACCGATCTAATAAGCTCTTCCCGCCCTTTCCCCTTAAGATGTGTTCTAAGAACTTGCTGTAATAGGTAAGGGCTAGTGGTAATACCAAAGACCACAACTTTGAAGGCAAAGGAAATGAGCCATTCATGTCGACATTTTGTGCCAAAGAAACTATGTGTATTTGGTATCAGTGGGATTGAGCTAGACACAGTAGAACTCCTTATATATATCTGATGTTATTGCATGAGGGTGTTTTTTAAACTTAAGTAATAGATCATAAAGCATCTTGACCATATTGGGAAGTAGGTACAAGCAGTTATTCAAAGACATTTCGCCTTTGGTCTTAGATGACACATGAAAGACTATGCGGAGAGGAGTAGTCAAGCTCTGTTGCTTGGCTCCAAAGAGTGGCATATAATATCCCTCTATCTGTGCATCATGAACTTCTTCTATAAAGCCCACTTCCAGATACGTCTGAAGGACGTTTTGGTAAGCTGCTCTATACTCGAGTAAGTTCAGTGGTGCGAAGGCATTTCGGTAGTTGTTGTTCGGACATTCCGACCCATGGAATGAACTTTCTTGATAACCCTGATCTGTTTTTGTAACACTCTGTTTGACTTTTTTCATTGCTTCATTCTCTGTGGTAATCTGATTCTACCAATCTACAAACCTGCAGGGTTCGAATGGTTGATGTGTCTACCCCCAGTAAGGCCCACTGGGGTACCCTCCTGCAAAGGGTGATTCTACCATGAGTAACAAACAAACTGACACCATCAATTTTCTCCATTCCAATGACAAAAAAGTTAAAGTAATCAGCGCTGTTAATATCTACGTCAGCCATTTCGCACCCATTGTCTAGCAAGAGTCTTTACATTCATCAAGACTGCATCATGAATTGATTTGTTTACTTCATCGTGAACAACAAGCTTTGCTCTCACAACCCTCTGACCCATAAGTAACTTGCAAGATATAATATCAAACTTCCCCTTGACTACTTGCAAGCCAAAAGGTGCGATGTTAAGAGAGACACAGTTAATCTCAGGCAGATTGAGTTTTCGTGCCAGCAAACTTGATATGAAACTGCATTGGTTCACAGTGCCTAGGAATATTCGAGTCTGGTCACGCGTGTACAAGGTGGCCGTCGCAATAAGGAATAGGGTTGCTGGAAGTTCAACTGAAGGCTTATCCTTGACAACTTTTGCATTGACACAAGGTTTCTCCCCATCTCCTTTGGACTGTTTCCCCTGCTTTGCATTGCAATTAGTTTTTAGATGATTCTGATTTTCGCATTTCACTGGTTTAGATACGACATGAGGAGATGGACAACTAGGTAGCTGGAAACTGGAATTTGGCATGGAAGACGAATTTGCCCTAGGTTTATGTTGGTCATTATCACAGATAAGGCTGTGGTGATGTACATCACACAATTTGCAGCCGCATTTGCTGCAACATTGTATGCTGCTATGTCCCGTAGGAAGACAGTTGAAACATCTACGTGCTAACATGAGTTGGCACTTTGCTGCGGTGTTTGGATGTTTAGTGCAACTGAAGGCAGAATGACCACCATTGCAAAATGGGCATGACGTTGGTCAAGAGGTGCTAGATTCTAGGACCTTTGGTTTAGAGGGTCGTGACAGTTCTTCCCCCTTCTGCATCTTATATTCAAATCTAGTGCTTCAGACAACTCATCTAAGTTATAGTCACATTTGCGTAAATACTCAATGACCTTTTGATACACATGACTCTGTGACAACTTCTGATTAATCAATCTTAACAATATGCCTTGATCCAGTGCAGATCTGCTTAGGCATTTAATCTGTTTAGTTAGCACAGTGAGTTGTATTCTGAAATCTTAAAGTTCAATATTATTGAACTTCAGGACAAAGATGTCACCTAACTGCCGATGCAACACAACCAGCATCTGATGCTGGTTAATTGGTGAATTCGCTTTTCTCTCCCCTGAATATAGCCAAATCAAAGGAAGTTCTTTAAAACTAGGTAATTGTGTTTTTGGATGCGTTACACTAGCCAGAGCACTGATTCTGTTAAGGAGAAGCGTGGTTGCACGACAGGCTTTATCGAGGATCTGTCTTATTATAGTTTCAAACGACAAGTCTATCTGAGTTGTGGTCGTGAGAGGTCTCTTTGAGTGCGTGTCAGGGAATCAGGGAGGAGAAGGAGTTGCGAGTCGATCTGGGTGCTGCAAATCAGTTGTATGATACGATTTAGCAAGACTTCTCTTATGTGGTCATCAAATGCACCCCATCAGATGTTCAGCCTACCTTATAGGCTAGGGGATTCATGGGCAAGTGTTGCATTCCATACTTAATTCACTTCAAACAGCTGCTGGGTTTATGCAGAAACAGTTCATATCTGATATTCTCTTTCCTCAGTGTTACACATGGCTTTGGTAGTCGTAATCGACCTAACTCGCTCGATGAATGCCCTCAATCTATCCTAGACCTCTTTCTGTGTGTTCACAGTCAGCTCTTTACCACCCAAATACACTACAGAAATATTGTATCTCCTGTTCTAAAAGGGCAACTCACTTGATTATAAACTTGATATTAATCCACCGGGTCTCCAGTAAATTTCTATCTCTATTCCTCCATTCTGCGGCATGTGAGCTGGGATCTGTGAGTGTCCCAGCAAGACTACCCTAAAGACCATGTCCACCCATCATGTGACTGGAAACTAATGTCTTAGGCCATCCGGTTCAAAGGACCAAATGTTGCAAAATATACCCTCATAACTGGGTTTTTACTGATTCGCCTGATGGAGTTATCAGGATGGTCTAGCCCCACTCACAGGAAAAATGAAGATTGTGGCAAAATCTCATGACTACTCTTACAAATTAATCAAAAATAAATCTCATTACCTCTTAAAGGCTACACTATCACCAAATCAACAACCACATGGTCCTTAAGGGATCAGTGGTCAGGCTATCTCAATCACAAATCATATCAAAATCACTGAAAGTGACAACACGAATCGGGGAACAGTATGCAAATACATAATTATCAATCAACGGCTTCAGCCAAATGTAATTTAATGAATTTAGAACACTAACATGATTAATCACAATGCACAGTAGATAATGATCTAACCGGCAACATGAGAGCACAACAGAACGGTCTTACCTCGGTGGGTCTCAGAAGAGGAAGGACGCACTTCACGCCTGGGAACGTTACCTGGGGAACCAGTTAGGCATTTTTCAAACTCATGTTCCACTCAATCAATCGTTAATGTGGCAGTTTCATTACAAATTATATGATAAAACAAAATATGAAAGCAGTTCCCACGACTCTGTCAACTAGCAAACTTAAAAGCATACACGAATACATCACATACGAGAGGAAGGATCATTGCCCCTGCCACCAGCTTTCTTCTTCATTTTGTATTCGGGATTTAAGTCGAGAAAAAAGGGTACACACATTTTTTCATGACTCTAAGTGTCCAGTGATGTAACCTTCCCCACTTTGTAATCACTCAATACTGCAACTGGCCCTCTTTAGTGATGTGTAATGTAAGATCCATGATAATGGATCGGGTGCTCAGTGCTCTGCCTAACTTTGCGCCAATCCCCCGACCACACGTATCGCACTCTTGTTTATAGAACCGCCATTCATTTAGATGTGCTGTTGTGCATTCCTGTGGAAGTTGGATTCTCACCTTGTGTCACTCCGGGACTCTTATCCTTTCGTGCTCAATAGTACCATGTGCCTGGTCACCTCCGGTCGCTGATTCAACTATAAGATGATCTATTCTAAAATAATTATCTGTGTTACTGGACTCTGATGTCCCCGTCACCCATCAGGTGTTATCCAGTTCATTACCATATCTTGTTTGTATAAATATACTTATTTAAGCTAACCCTTAGAGTTTGCATAATCTTTTCCTCACTCTGAAGTAGACCCTCAGCCAAAGTTTTTTTATCTCTCTCTCTCTTAACGTCTCGGTCCCTGATCAAGTCATTTGCTAAACCAAATAAGTAACTATATCCGTTGCATAGTTACAGTAAACCAAAACTTTTCTAAGATATTTACGTGATTCTTTTGCTATGTAATCATCTATCTCCTAAGGCAAAAAAATTTAGCAAAGCATTCTTAGGAGGCAAGTTATGAAATCTAATTTACTTATGAATCTGCATCAATTATTTTATTAATCCACCTATTTGGATTATTATCATTTAATTCAACTTCAGTCCATGTGTATGACACAGCAGTATCAACACAAGCATCTGCTGTGGGGGCATCATCATCATAATTAGCATCATTATCTTCACTTTGCACCAGATCAGGATCATCTATAGTATAATCAGATTCTGAATTAGAAGCAAACAATATTCCCTAAATTTCATTGAGTGACATGTATATATATACACACACACACTCTTTAGAGAGTGAGAGAGAGTTAAATGAGGGGGTCTGAGATATTTGTGTGGTGTCTACACGTTGTTGTTTGAAAATAACTTGCCTTTATGCCAGCACGGGCTCTTTCTTATATGCAAGCAAGTGATGAAGATGGTCGGGATTAAGACATATGTTGAATGATGTGAAAGCCATAGCGACGAGTCTCAATGGTTTCACATTTTTCAGGATTTGGTTGGTGATGTATAAATTGGAAAATCTTAGAGTTTTTCAATGAAAATTTGTGAAATTCTGAAAAAGACGGAAAGGAGAATGCGAGGGGGAAGTGGACATAAGCCGAAGAGTTCGTTTTGTCGGTACAGATCCAAAATGGGTCTACAACTTTTTCTTCTCCTAGGTCTGGTAGCGGTTTTTGGTGGGCTTTTGTGCAGCAGAACCTCAACAGAATCCGTCAAATTGGACCCTGGTCTGGATATCGCCTTTGAAACCAAGAATTTGCATTTGGTTGCTGTTTCTGGATTGGCTAGCGCTGTGGCAGGCAACATACCGGACAACATTAAAAAACAGAAAATAGATGAGGATGATTGCACTGGAAATATTCAAGTATTACAGGGAGAAGTTTGTCTCGAAAGAGAAGAGAAAAGAAGCTGATGCTGCCGAATGTCAACTTAACTAAAGTAGTTCCCATTCTGGGAAATGTTCTTCAAGGAGTTGCAGAGAAAGCGCAGGATAGTTGAAAGGCAGAAGATGGAAAAGCAAGTCTTAGAAGACAAGATCCTTTTGCTCGAGAATGAAAAGCAGCCAATGCAGAAGGAGATGACTGCTCAGGAAAATGCACGAAATATTCTGGAAGATGAGATAACAAGGATGAAAGCAGGCACGCATGTCCACCCACGGGCGGAAATTGGTAACTACCTAAATTCAATGTAAATGGGCCGTACGTCATATGTAAGTATGTTGGGCGTCGGTACAGCATTTACACACCACCCTAGTGCGCGTGGGGAGCCACGGATCTTCCAACCTGCTCAAAACTATACGTGGGTGGCCACACCAACTGTCACTTAGCAAGTTAGCGTGGCTCGACCTGCATAGCGTGGTGCCAACACGGTGGCGGCGAGTGTACGCATGGTCTGAAACCTCTCCAGTGTTCCCGCCTCGCACTGCGCGTCTCCACTTGGTGCAAGGGCAGACAGCAATCTCACTGCTCCGCAGGTACTCAGGACGACATGGCAATGCTGTGTCCTGGGTTAAAAGGAGCGAATGGCCCTAAGTTTAGATGTTTTATTTCGTGCATGTGCAGATGTATATATTTCTTATGTTTACTGTATGCTTGTATGTTTGTGTCATGTATTATTGTAAGTCTCTAGAATAGCTAAACATATATCTGCAATATCATATCAGGCTCTCTACTTCTTCCAATTACTAAGTATTAATGAGAAAAGAATATCATATTATTGAAAACTTTCTTTTATTAGATTAGCTACAACACATAAAAGTACAAAATGAACTAGGACAAAATTAATGAAACCAAAAAGACTATCTAAATACAGATTATTGAATTATAAACAAATACACAATACTATATGTAAAATATAGGGATAAAAACATAAATAGTACAAACATAAAAAAATAAGCAAGTCGAATAGTACAATGTTACAAATATCGGAGAGAACAAAATTTTAAAAACATAAAATTAGCATATCAGAAAATCAATGTTAAGTAAATATTACGAAGGGTCTAAAAAACTGGAAAATAGTACACAAATAATATTGTAATTCGAACTAAATACACGAACAAATATTCAAGTAAATGCAGTGAGATAAACGATAAAGTATACAGGAAAATAACGGAGCCTTCAGGCGATTAAAATATTCTATCAGCATTTTGTGTTGCTCTTTGGCATTCCTGGTTGCAGTGAGATGACAGCGACTGCAATCACATGTGTGCATTTCAGGCCTTTTATAGCTGTGGTTTAACCCCTGCAGTACATTGGGACATCGTGAGGTTGATGTAAGGCCATAAAGCCCGCCACTAACGTTCAGTTATGCCTGCATAGTTCCAACTGCGCAGTCGGATTGTGCAGGCAAATCTTCGCCACTAACGATACAGGCCGTTTCCTTAGTTCTCCGTAGGAGCCACAGCGTCAACACACGATGCTCTGGCTGTAAATAGCTTGCTGAGATCATAAAAAAATTCATAAACGTCAAGTAAGACGTCTAGTGAAAGAGTGTTTGATAAAAACGAATTAAATATTCCTATGTTAATTTGTTAAGTTTAAATTTGGCCCCAAGGACTTTCATAATGTTTATGGAACATTTTTAGGAATGAAGGAAGAGTTCCATGGAAAGATAATAAAGATTGTAATCGTTTGCTTTCGTTTCAAAGATACGCATATATTAAGACCAAATATTTTTTTCTATTTCATTAAAAGGGTTAATACTGAATTTTTTTCGTTTAATGGTGGACTTTCTTATGACGTTTTACAATAAATGAAAACCCTTAGTTTACTACTGTCTTCCTGTTTCATTAGAGTTTTGATTAGTCAAATTTCATTTCAAAGCGAACTTCCGTGAAATGTAAGCAATGAACAAACACACATAGTCCAATTTTGTTCACTTTGATTCGTCAGAAAGTAGAATATTATTTTGTTCTCAATTTGAAAATTAATTATATAAATGGTGCATAATCATGAATAGACGCATGTTGGCCTATTCTTGTTTTACATTATTTTACCATTTTAAATATTTATTCTCATTGAAAAACTGTCTTGCATATATGGTTTATAACTACGAATAAACATACATAGGCTTAATCTGTTACGATAGCCTTTGGATTTGTCTTGCCAAAGCAAAGTCTCGTTCATATAGAAGGTTTCAATGAAATCTACAAGACATTCAGGAATGATGCTGCCACTTTCAGCCTTTCATATACACTATTATTTCCTGTGGAAAAATTATAAATATATATTATTCTGACTTCCGTGTCAATTATTACAAACAAATAAATCCAATATATCATCAATTTAGGTATAAACACTTTTCAATGTAATATAACCCATCTCAATGTTCTTAATTAGTGCATGCTATCTAACCGAGGACGGAGAGCGAACTGAGCCAAAAAAATTGCCTCCACCACATTAAAGTTGCAAAGCGCGTGCGCAGCCGTTTGGACTGAGGTTCATTGATTAAGAAGAGCTATATACTCAGGCCACCTGCGCAGGCCAGAAAAACTGTGCAGGTTGTCCACATTAACATTCAGTTATAACTGCACAGTCCAACTGTGTAGTTAAAACTGCGCAGGCATAACTGAACGTTAGTGGCGGGCTTAACGCATCTCGTTACACATACGGTATCGTCGTGCTTGTGGAATGTGTACATTTGCGGCGCACTATAATGTGCTTGCTTTGCACATTGGCCCGTGTCGCATATCCAGTTGACCGTGGCTATTTCACTGGGCGTATGGCCACGTTTCATATATGTGAGCATACGTCCCATTGATACATGAATGAGTGAACTTAGCCAAAGAACACCGCCGCTGTTCAAGAGGCAAATGATACCCTGAACAGCAGCACTGAGCTGGACTTCTCAGACTGCAAAGCTCAATTGTCAACTTTCATATACAGGAGGAAGTAGCAGGTCAGCTGAAGATGGAACTGCGTGAGATGCGAGAAAAAAGGATTCAGATGACTAAATGAATTCGAGAACTGGAAAGCAAATTCAACCACTGTAAGGCTAAACCACAAGGCCGGGTATTCACGCACAGGATTACCTGTCAGTCTCTCTATCAGTTCATCAAAACTGACGTTAAAACGTACGTGTGGACGACAGTTTGTGGACAGAGTCAGTCCACTCACTAGAACTGATGAGCTGATGGAATTGCCCAAAGTTCTTTCTACAGACTGACAGGTGATCGCAAGTGTGGACGGATAACCAGCGATTTTATGACAGTTCGCTACTGGATTTCACCGCTCAGACCAGAATATGAATAAACTATGTATAGGCCTTATTAATTTCATTATTAGACCCTGCAGTGTTATTTGTACACCGTTGTGAGTCCAAATCATATAATAACTAAAAACTATTTCCATGAGATAAATACAATTTGGTGTAGGCCTAGGCCAGTGTCCTATCGTTTTATGAAAGATGTTACTAGTGAAAGTAGGCTTCACAGTCCATTTCATAAATAATCAACCCCCACGTCTAATTTAACCTTACCCATTAATATTGAATAAGAACAGATATCTCTTTAATAGGCATTATTTAGACCATACTCTTTTACGCCATGTTGCCACAACGAGGACAAAGTGGGAAATGAGGGTAATGACCTCAAGTTGACTGTTCGACTGACAGTTCTACTCATGTGTGGACCAGGATCCATACACCCTGGTGTGGACGCGCATCCGTCGAATGGTCGTGGGTGGACTGACAGGTAAACCTGAGCTTGAATACCCGGCCTTAGACTGAAAAGTAAACCCCTCCAATTAATGATTGAAAACTCCTGGTGCAAGATGGAAAGCTGCTGAGAGAAAATGGTTCCCTCCAATGCCAGCTGCAGGAGAAAGAAATGAAGGTTAGTCAGCAGGATAATGTACTGCAAACAAAAGACCACCGGCTGGAAGAGATGATGAGGCTGGCCAGCAGCATAGACGAGAAGATCCTCTTTAGTACGGTGAGCTTCGAAACCTGCAGGCGAAGAATGAAATGCTGCTCCGCGACTTCAAGAACCTCCTGATGAAGAAAGAACATTTGTAAAAAGCAAATGAATGACTTTAGAAAAGACTTGTAATTCTTACGAGCTGACACGTGGCAGTTGGAGCGGGCTATGACCGGACGGAAAGGAAATTAGAGAGAATCTCTGATAATGTAGAGCTGGAAGACTCACTTATGTTTGCCGGTGGAACAATGATGTTATTTACACAAAGGAAACCTTTCACCGCTTGTATTTACTTTCATATGTAAATATTAATTTTGTTTTGTTAATATTTTTCCATTGTAAATTCAAGGATATCAATATAATAAAATGTAGAAACAACTTTTTTTATTGACCATCAAAGTTCCCTTAAGTCGAGAAATGCAATAATGACTTGGCTTATAACCTTACACAAAACATTGATACCTTTATATATATATATATATATATATATATATATATATATATATATATATATATATATATATATACATATAATAAAACACATGGTTTCTGTATCAAACACCGCTAGGGATGAAAAAAATAGGAGACTGGGTGTAGGTACTGACCGGTTTCGACTATATTTCTCAGCCATTGAAGAACAGCTGATGCATAGCGGTAGAAATCGCAATTTTAATGCTTGGGGGACAGTATGGACAAACATACAAACCGATTGAGATTAAGAATTCAGATAGGATTCTAATGGGAGGGGCGATTACATTCATTAGTGGCAGAGCAGGTACTTTGTATAAACATGATAATCCTTCATCAGTGGGAAAGGTCCATTGTCCTTGATGACCATTCATTAACAGAATACATAATAATAATAATAACAATAATAATGATAAGAAGAAGAATCCGCATAACATATTCAAACTCAGCACTAACCGATATATACCAAAAGTCACCTCCTACCCCTTAACTCATCCCATCCCATATTTGAATTAAAACTGATGCTAACTTTTCGTGTGCCACTTCTCATTCCATCCGCCCGTCAGAATTAAGATCTATCGGCTCTCATGCACGACATGGAACATATCCCTCGCTGCGGAAAAATATCAAAATTGCAGTGCCCTGCTTGGCTGCGATCGAGTCGCTCACTTTTTCTTTGCTTCGTTGTTCTTCTTAAACAGAAAGTAAGAAACTAAAAAAAATAATGAATTGAACGCAAGTTTTTCATTGTTCGCTTTAACATGAAAAGAAGTGAATAATAATGGCCAAAATGAGGGTTAGAAGACCTAGGTGGTATGAATAGGAAAACCGAATTATAATTGTTCATTTCTTATTTTAATGGTAAGGCAGAAGGAAGGTGAAGTAATCCATGTATTATTTAGAAGCCCATCATATTTTCGTTTGGTTCCTATTTTTGTAGATGGCACAGAAGTCATAGGTAAACAAAGCATTTGGAAGAACTTTTAAATACGAGTTGAAAAGCTATTCTTGTTTCATTCGTTGTTCTTCTGGCACAGCAAGGAAAATGAAGTCAACAGAAGTGTCTGGAGAACAACGAAAAATGATTGGGAATATAAATTTGATGGTCAGATTACTCAGTTGAAGAAAGCAATTCAGGTAATTATGTGAGCTTGTAGAAGTGGGAAATACGATTTAGAAGGTAATTCTGTTTTTTTTTATTATTGGTCTTTAGCAACAAAGAAGAAAATAGCACTGGAAGTAAGGGGAATGAAAAATTAAGCAAAAGAATTTAGAATGTATGCAATTCCCAAGGAGCATTTTTGTTTTGTACATTGTACGTCTTGAACGGGTGACATAAAAAAAGAGTGAGTGATTAAGACCGTGGAGGGTCTGAAATTGCTAGACCCTCTGCCTTGTTTCGTAACTACGTTGTCCTGCTTTCTCTCTCTCTCTCTCTCTCTCTCTCTCTCTCTCTCCACACACACACACATGTGAGCAATCCACCTTACGAAGCCGGACGAGCAACCTAATGTCTGTTATGGAGTGTTTCAGTTAAATGCATGTGTAATCTAGTTAATAATAATAATAATAATAATAATACTTGGTCAGATCTTAAAATTATGCTCTCTTGGAACTACCCACTCCAAGAAGATGATAACGTGTATGGTAAACATAATAAGTAGATAAATAAATAAACAAATAAATAAATAATGATTACCATTATTTCACTTAAACACCACTTTTTGTATCGAGACAATATCTGCTCCAACGAACATTACTGTACTAAAACAGTGCGCTTGCAATGAATTATTGTTGTGGATAAAAAATCAAATATAAGTATTTTCTACCCTGTTACACGCAAACGATACTTGCAGACTATTTGGTATTAGGTAATTATAAGGAAATAAAGGAAAAGAGGAGCTCAGCATTAACCTAACTTTCATTCCTCGTTCAAATAATACATTAAAATGAATACCTTTCATTAATGCGAATCAAAGCACGACTTTTATTCCTTAAACGTTTGCCTTCCAATCAACCCATGAAATTTATAAACCTCGTCCTCGATTATCAAATAAGACTCCTTATTTAACTATGGCCACCTCCACGTTTATTACTACTACTACTACTACCGGGTCGTAATGATTGTGAGATTACGTGTGACTGATAGCTATGATAGCGAGAAGAGATTAACAGCGCAAAAAGCAAAATGGACCAAGTAACCCCAACGAAACCAGACTACAAAACTTGCTGACATAACTGGCGCATGCGCCTCAAGATGAAAGTTCAAGCAGTTCTTTGAAACGAAACATATGATGCAAGAATCTCATTTTCTCTCCACAAGGGAGTATCAGACGTGACTAGAATCACATGAGCATTTAGGGTATATTTCCGCTGAATTTCATCATTAGCCAGCACGAATCATTCCTATTAGGACTACTCGTACTTTAAACCTTAGGCCTGAGAGTGCAAGTCCTGCGATAAATTAAGCATACGTGAGCACAGTCTTGTGTTAGAGTTACGTGAAATGTGATATATTTGCATGAATAGTTGTAGCTTATCAAGGGCTGCATCTGGAACTGTATTGTGTAGGCAAATATAACTTGCGGTACTGTTGCGCCATACTTCAGTTGCTTTGTATAAAACAATCAGTACTGTTGCATCCTGTAATACGTATTATATTTCATCATTTACAGTATAGCGCACGTATATTATATTATATATATATTATTATATAATATATATATATATATCTATCATATCTATATATATATATATATATATATATATATATATATATATATATGTAATATATATATATATATATATATAAAATAGTATATATATATTTAAAAAATATATTATATTAGTAGAAGAGAGAGCATGTGTATAAGCGGAGTGCATATATTATGTATATATATATATATTATATATATAGATATATTAATATATAACTATTGTTACAGTATCGTAAAAGAATTAAGGAAATTATTTCAAAAGGCATTAACTTATAAAGTACTGAGAGAAGGCACGGAAATGAGAAAAAGAATGAAATAATGATTTTAAGAAGACCAGGAAATTTTAGCCGCCGAGAATCTGGACAGCATCTCCCAACACCTCTGTCAACTAAAGTACCGATGATTAAGTGGTTCTCTGCGCACTTAACATTTTGTGACATTTGGAGCATCGAAAAATTAATGTGAGAGGGCCTTCTGCTCAATATTACTAAGGGAAACTCAATCCTTCTTTGTTCAAAAGGAGAATCGTGTGAAAATCTTGGCTCCTCACTTTCCAAGAGTAGACCTATAGGTTTGACGAATCAAACCAGCAGTGCCAGATCATAAGGACAGCCCAGAAATAGGTCCCAGCGAATAACCTACAAGATTAACCAAGGTATACACCCCCAAGAAGCCAGGGCATGAACAAGAGGCGTTTCCAAATGAAGAATCTACGAATCACTACAGAAGTGACAGGAAGGCGGTTTTGTAGAAAGTCTGTAGCCACTCTGACACAAGAATTCTTTCAGAAGATGCCACACCCAGTCAAAATCCAAAATTCAAAGGCGGTGCTAAGAAGATGTCATCCTAATAAAAACGTTGGACAGAGGGAGAGAGACTGGAAATCGAGTGGAAGCAGGAACAGAAGGAGGGAGGACAAGTGGGGAAAGAGTGGCGTAGTAGCAGAACTTGGAAGAAGAAGTGGAAGTGAGGGAAGAAGTGCAGAAGAGTGGTGTGCGAATAGAGAGTGATAAGTGACCATTGTACCCAGTAAAATTCCCTCGTGCCAATTAGAATTGCAACAAAGTGCCTTTTAAATAATTGTCTCAGTCCAAGCGCCCAGAAACAGAAAGGTGGAAATAATTATAAGAACCCCTATCAGGGAATAAACACGTATAAGGACATATAAATTTAATTTTTCCCAAATTATAACTTTTAAGATAATCCAGTTAGATAACATTCAGCAAGGTGAGATTAATTATATAATTCTACTTCCCCAATTACAGCCCCCCCCATTCGGTCCACGTCTACCTTAGGGCTGTGTCTAGTAGAATCTAGCACATGTATATATATATATATATATATATATATATATATATTATATATATATATATATATCATAGTATATCTATACGTGCACTATACCGTTAATGATGAAATATAGTGCGTATTACACAGAATTCCCTTAAATATTCATAGAAAACTGTTTAATAAAAAGTCCAGCCATACTAGTCCGTTTCCCGCCAATTCTTCGCAGACGCCCACGAAACTATGACCTAAATAGCAAACTTACTTTTTCCACACAGGTGTAAGGCTGACAGTCGGGTAATTTCGTGTGTGTGTGTCATCACATCATCAAACTTACTACGGGGTTTGAATTTGATTCATTACAACAGAAAAAATATTGGCTATCCGAAGAGGAATTTAATGACGAGTATTTATAAAACAGCGATGGCTTTTTAAGGTCTTCTGACCTTGATAGGCATCTACACTGTAATGAATCTGAAAGAAAGCAATAATTTTCAGTCGACTACTTGTTACCATCTGGTCTATAAGCTGTAGGCCTACATTTCAGTCCGTCATTACTCTTTATCTTGCAAGAGTCTCTTTCTTTAAAAGCGTTCCCATAGGCCCACCGTCCATTTTTTTGTTGCACAATTCTAGTTCCTTTCTTTTTTCTTTTAAAGCTGTTATATTTTTATTTCATGAGTATTAAGTTTGGCACAATTCTCTTGCTCATTTCTTTTTTCTCATTCTGGAACTTACTTAAGAAGAAATGTTCATTAAGCTTTTGTAATAGCGTGTACACACACACACACACACACACACACATATATATATATATATATATAGTATATATATATATATATATAATATATATATATATATATACATATATATACATATAATATATAATATATATATATATATATATATATATATATATATATATATATATTGGCACACATGCACACACGCAAACATATGAATATTATATTATATATATATTATATATATATATACTATATATACATATATATAATATATATATATATATATATATAGAGGTAGTAGGTAGATAGATAGATAGATAGATAGACTGGTAAAAATGTTCAGTTACAATAGAATTCCATCTAACCTTCAGGTAAGTAATGAATCAGAAAAGTTACAGGAAAGGCAGCATTTATACCAAAAGATCCATCCACAGGTAGACGTTTTTACTAAGTGATTCCCGCCAATAATTCCTCTTTAATCTTCATTGGTTGAATGAAGATTTTGTCTATGACATCTGGATCCCAGGCACCTTTTGAGATGTTCATTACCTGTCTTTTATTCAAGGCTGACTCTATCATCTGGCTTTTGTACCGACATTTGCTGCTATAAATTATACAAAACAAATTCCAGTTTATTCTGTAGTTATGGTCATTTATATGATTGAAAATAGCTGCTCTCTGCTGTCCATACCTAACTGACCGTTTTATGTTGTATTAATCTCTAGGGAAGTGATTTTCCTGTAAAACTGATGTAAGATTAGTAACTGTCCAGGCATGGGATTTCGTATAATCCTGTGTCTTTGGGGATTGTCTTTTGTTGTACATTAATCAGGGATTTGTCTAGGGTATTTGGGTAGGTAAAGGCAAAAGGGTTAGATTTTCCAAGGGTTTGGATAACCGTCTTAATCCTATCTAGTAGGTGTGGGATTTTTATCTTATTGTTGGGTGTCTCTCTCGTCTTGTTTTGAGGGGGTCGGTAGAAAATTACATTTGCTTTATGAATTGCTTTCTCAATTATGTCAGGATACCCTAAAGACAAAAGCTGCTTACGAATTAGTTCAAATTCCTTTTCCGGGAAATCTGGGGAACAAATTCGTAAGGTTCATAAGAATAGGTTGCTGGCTACGCCTATCTTGATAGAAATGTCATGATAATTAAACTACTGAATGTATGAACGTGAGAATGTTGGTTTTCTGTATGTAGTAAATTTGTATTATGTCGTGTCTCTAATTGTTAAAACATCAAGAAAATGAATCTTTTTGTCTGTTTCCCATTCAACTTTTAAATTTGATGCTGGGCACTAATGCGTTTAATTTTGAAAGGAATTCGTTGAAATTGTCCCACCTATTATCCCAAAATGTCAGAACATCATCTATATATCTCATCCACAGCATGTTTGTGGGTTTTATTGCATTCCTTACTACACCCAAATTTTTGCTTATAGAATGACTTCCAAAATGAAAATACGTTATTAGATACACATAAGTTTATTATTTTGTCAAGAGCCAGCGGGAAATGATCATGATAGGGGGCTAATTTTTCCCTCAAAAACTGTATAACGTCCTGTATATATATATATAATATATATATATATATATATATATATATATATTATATATATACAGGACATTATACAGTTTTTGAGGAAAAATTAGCCCCCTATCATGATCATTTCCCGCTGGCTCTTGACAAAATAATAAACTTATGTGTATCTAATAACGTATTTTCATTTGGGGAGTCATTCTATAAGCAAAAATTTGGTGTAGTAAGGAATGCAATAAAATCCACAAACATGCTGTGGATGAGATGTATATATACATATATATATATATATATATATATATATATATATATATATATATATATATAGTGTGTCTGTGTGTATGTATGTATTGATGACGGAGAGAAGTTTGACAATATCTTTCCTTGTCTTCTTCTTGTGACAGGAACGCTGAGTTGACCTTGGTCGTGGTATGAAACATTTCGTAATCTCATCATGGATACACCCTATTCAGTTTCCATACTCTAAATGCACAGTTCTCGGAATGATACCATGCCAAAATCTAGTTGCTAGAAAAGTAGAATAAGAAAACTTGAATAACAGTATATCTAGGATGATAATAATAATAATTTTGTTAAGTGAATTCTTAACAAGGGTATGTTATGCTGCAAGATGCCAACAATGGAGAGGACTATACAAAGGCCAGTACGCAAGTTAACCCTTCACATTTTAGAGCTTCTCTTCTGGGCCTTGTAATGTTAGTTGGAAGCCTCAGATTTTAGACGCATCGCCGCATCCATCTTCTCTCTCTCTCTCTCTCTCTCTCTCTCCCTCTCTCTCTCTCTCTCTTCTTCTTCTTCTTCTTCTTCTTCTTCTTCTTCTCATCATCGCCTCGCCCCGAGAGTATCGCTTGCACCTTAACTCTTCCACGCTCAAGTTTTTATAACAATGCTTGACATCTGACTACCTTTATTTTTCTTCATTGCCGATTACTCCAAGAGGAAGATCTGGTGCTGGCATAAGGCCAGTTGAACCTAAACAACAACCCAATTCTTCTCAGAATATATGGCTTCAAAAAGCCTTATTCACAACGCCTTCCTCTCCTAGTCCGAGATGCCCGCCCTTCATTCTCCTCTGCATCTGGAAATACTATTTCTTCCTCATTCCAGAATTTGATGATTTGACCAACATCTGCCGGCGACGCGATGTTGCGTAAGACCAGGGATTCCCTTTTATCTCCCTGGAGGAATGTGAAGGCGACCTCCATTGAAACTTGCGCTATAGAGTATTCGGTAACGTTCCTTTATATAAGTAATGCAGCAGTTCATACTATATATATATATATATATATATATATATATATATATATATATATATATATATATTATATATATATATATCTATATATATATCTATATATATATATATATATATATATATATATATATATATATATGTGTGTGTGTGTGTGTGTGTGTGTGTGTGTGTGTGTGTGTGTGTGTGTGTGTGTGTGTGTGTGTGTAAATAAAGGTATAAGCCACCTTTATTATGCATTTATTACGTTCCAAACCTTCGCGATTCAGTTATGCATGTATATATATATATATATATATATATATATATATATATATATATATATATATATATATATATAGATTATCCTTATAGGTTCATGGCAAGATGAGTGTAAAGCTGTCGACTTATTTAATGGAATTTTCAACTTAATTGAAAAAAAAATAGAAAAAGACAACTGTTGAGGGAAGTATTATATGAAAAAAAACCTGCGAATATGAATGAGCCTCTATTAGGCAACACTTACTGTTAGATTCATGTTGTAGCTATATTTTGTTTAACTTACTTATGTATTTATTCTTACGCTACCTGATCTCATTCCAAGGTTGCCGTAGAGAAATTTGAACTTACATACATACATGTCTATATATACATATACTGTATATATATATATATATATATATATATATATATATATATATATATATATATATATATATATATATATGATATATATATATATACAGACACACACACACATATATACATATATATATATATATATATATATATATATATATATATATATATATATATATATATATATCATAAAGTATATTTATTTATACTAGCTTACGCGTATCAGTTCATGTGTGCTTGTGAGTTTGGGGCATATTTGAACGTAAGAAATCAAGTTTCAATACAGGAAGACAAGTAATTTATTTTTTCAAAAACTTGATTAAGCGAGGGTTGTTTTCTAATTTGAATACCCACACCTGATCTGCAGTGATCGCTAAGAGATTTTTCCGGAGCATTTATTCTATTATATTGATGATCATGCCTCTGGATTTAACATTTAGATAACTTTTTTTTTCTTTTTTATACTATAATAGAGTTACTTATAGACACCCAATAAACACGCTTTCTATCACGTCGAATCTTTGAGGTAAATACCCCCGCAAAATACCCGAAGTAGTTCTTAAGAGATAAAGCAACCCCGCGGAATTTCTTAGGCGACTATCACCTACCAAGCACGATGCCAGGCAGGAGGAAGATCGCACTGCGCGCGCGCGGCAGTTCAAAAACGCCACAGGTACAAGCCAAGTGCGCCTCCCGCTGCTCAGCCAGATAAGCCATGAGCGGGAGGGAGGCGCTCAGCTCCAACCCCATGACCCACCTCCTCTGTTTGTCCCCGCCAAAGCCTGTCGACCTTGGCGATCTGTTTCAACACCCGGGGCGTCGCCACGTCGATGCTGAATAGTCAGGAGCGGTTTTGTAACCTGTCTTTAGAATTAGCTATTACATAAGGACAATGTATTATGAATAAAAGAATATTCAACCATCAAGCGTGACTGTTAGGTAGCATGAGATCTTTTGTAAGAGTACAGTTGCGAATTAATAATTAACATCAACCCACCCCCCCCCACCCCTCTCTCTCTCTCTCTCTCTCTCATGTAAGTTTTGATAATCTAATATCCCTCACATTCTACTTGGGGTAGAATATTATCAAAGAAAAGGTAGTACTTGTTCACTAATTAGGCCGATGGAGTGGCAATATAATGACCTCAACTAGCACCATATTTCTTTACCATAGACGGAGGAGGTTCACTACATTTCTCTTTAATTTCCCTTTACTCTTGCTCTTCCGGCAAATGTTCGGTTAAGTTGTGTTTAATTATTATCACTGTCCTAATAATTATGAACATCATCAGAAACAAGAAAAAGCAGCCATGAAGTTACGCGAAAAGTTGCCACAGATGGAATGGCCACGATAATAAAAAGGACAAACCTAATTATCGCGAATGTTATGTAAGTTTGCCCATTTGTCCAAATTGTACAAGGTGTTAAGTAAACTAAAAACTTGGGAGCAATGAAGGGAGATTTCGGTGTACTTAAAATTTAATTTCAGCGGAAGCATCAACCATGCAAGTACAGTGCTCGGTTTTCTTTGATAAAAACAGATCAGACCCCACACTTCTTTATAAGAAAGACACACGAAAACCTGTTATTTGTTTAACTGATTATACAGTTGATACTTCTTTACAAGCGATGATTGACAATCCTGATTCCGAAATTCCGAACCTCTCATATATAGACATACACACACACACACACACATATATATATATTGTATATATATATACATATATATATATATATATATAAATATATATATATATATATATATATATATATAGTATATATATATATATATATATATATATATATATATATATATATATAGAGAGAGAGAGAGAGAGTGAGAGCGAGTTTATTAATTATCTGTCAGAGTTTTCCTGGGCAGCACCGGATTGGTCAGCTAATATATATGATTTATATATATATATATATATATATATATATATATATATATAATATATATATATATACATATTAGCTGACCAACCTGGCGCTGCCCAGGAAAACTCTGACTGACAATTAATAAACTCTCTCTCTCTCTCTCTGCGGAAGCATCAGCCATGCAAGTACAGTGCTCAGTTTTCTTTGATAAAAACAAATCAGAACCCACACTTCTTTATAAGAAAGACACACGAAAACCTGTTATTTGTTTAACTGATTATACAGTTGATACTTCTTTCCAAGCGATGATTGACAATCTTGATTCCAAAATTCCGAACCTCTCATATATAGACAGACACACACACACACACACACATATATATATATATATATAATATATATATATATATAGAGACGAGAGAGAGTGATTGAGAGAGAGAGAGAGGAAATGATGAAGAGAGAGAGGAGAGAAAGAGGAGAGGAGAGAGGAGAGAGAGTTTATCTTAATTGCCACTCAGAGTTTTCCTGGGCAGCGGCGGGTAGGTCAGCTAATATATATATAGATATATATATATATATATATATATATATATGTATATATATATATATATATATATTAGCTGACCAACCCGGCGCTGCCCAGGAAAACTCTGACTGACAATTAATAAACTCTCTCTCTCTCTCTCCCTTTCCTGTTAACATAGTTACTTCAGTTACATTGCCAAGCATTGTTGACATTTCATATATCGCCCCGTCCTATTGGGGCTGAACTTGGACTTAAAGGGTATCAGGAGTGTCACCATTCATCTCAACGATCCCGAAAACTGTAGATGAGACAATAATATCTGTCATTTTCAGTTATTTTTACATGTAACCCCCTTCCTATCCCACGTTCCCCTTTGGTGCCAGTGCTGTCTCAACCCTACCCCACACCTCCCCCACAGTATTCTTTTCCAGATAGTAAGTTATATGTATATATTGTAATGAGGTATGATAAAAAGGCAGAACCAGCCCCATTTCAGGGATGCCCTTCCCACCCCCAACCCCTTTCGTGTCCTTTGGTGCTAGTGATGTCTTACCCCCAACAGTATTCTTTTCTAAATATAAGTCATAAATGTGTACACCAAGTTTGGTACATCCATATTATATATATATATATATATATATATATATATATATATATATATATATATATATTATATATAGATAGATAGATAGATAGATTAGATAGATAGATAGATAGATAGGAAGATAGACAGACAGATAGATAGATAGATAGATATTCGCGCGCATGTGTTTGTGTGTATGTGTGCGTAGAGAGAGAGAGAGAGAGAGAGAGAGAGTCCCACATTTTAGAAGTGCATGATGTTACGGACCTTTTAAAATGTCTAACTCACGAGTTTTCGGTTTTCACTCTGACTCTTTGAGAATGCTAAGCCTGACGTGTGCAACACAATCGCCAAAGAGGCGGAGGTATAATTTTGAGAAGCTCTTCAAAACTCTTCACTGGATCGATGATTTGACGCAAAAGATTGGATTCAACTCTCATCGTGAAGGACGATCTTGCCATCACAGCCTTGGCAGCAGTGAGAATGATAAGTTCTTCATAAGCCTAGGCAATCCGCTCAGTGAGGATGTACACATGGCACATGATGAGCGCAATGCAAAATTGTGCTCTTTGAATAGTGAAAATAACAGGAGGTGCCTTCAATTCCATTTAGACAATAAAATGTTGCAGTTTCAATTAATCTTCTACTGCTAGAAAAATATAGTAGCTAAGATAGCAATTTTTTTACCGCAATAGTGTATTCCCATTAGATAGGAAAGTTACAGACTGATACATTCTCTCACCAAGCAGCAATATTAACAAAGAGCGATGATGCAACTCTCCTACCCCCTGCTCCCTTCACCCAGACACACAGGAGCGTAACTGCACACGAAACTGGAGTTTTTGTTGCCGTTGAAAGGATCACATTCGTTTTCTCGTCTGTGTCCACACAGTAAGGCAATAACAATAATAATAATAATAATAATAATTAAAAAATCCTCATAGTAGCACCAGTCTTCAAATGGAGAAGCAAATCCACAGTTACATTAGGGGAACCGAACAGATTCCCGAAAGCTATCCTTGTTGTTTTTAAATTTAAATATATGTACATTTACATAACTGTGGATTTGCTTCTCCAATAATAATAATAATGACTGTGTTGTTGATGAAAAAAGTAACCGTTAGTTTTGGAGGAGAAGCTGGTCATTTTCTCCACTATATATTTTTAGTAAGTACACCATCACACGTTACTCATATTTAGGTAGAATTTCTGGAGTCCGTTTGTATTCTTCAGAACCCGGAAAATGGTTTGTGAATATATATTAAATTCTATTCACCGTCGGAGAAGAGCAGTGATGACGAAAATGATGCGTCAGCAAAACTTAATATTTTCGTCGTTAGTCCTCCCAGTAAACTCCCCTCAGATTTCTTATCTGATTCTGCTATAGCTGACATCGTCCTGTCTACCCTTCTCCCAGTTTGTAGTGGGAACTCTCGGTCCGTTTTAATTAAATGGGTTACTTTTGATGTAACTTAGCAGTTAAATACATAAAATCACGTAATTTATTATTTTATAGACCTATTTAATTTTACCTCCGGTAAGGTGTGAGTGTGTGTGTGTGTGTAAGCTAGAGATGTTTAATATTCCTTTCCTCTTAGAATCCCTTAAAGAGTTTCATGAGACTTGCGCGTCCGTCCTCAAATGAAGTAGTCTTTCGAAAGGCACTTATTGACAGCTTTGAATCAAATAACTAATCGACTTTGTGACAATACCTTTCTCAGAAGCGAAAGCCCCCCTCTGGATTTCGTCTTGTTCCCAGGGATACAGTGAGCAAGCTGCGAACTGTGAGGTCAAACAGCTTCACCTCTTGAATGTGGAGCTCACTCTCCTTCTCTGTGTTTCCTAGATGATTTAATCTGCCTTGTTTTAAGATGCTTTGTAGATAGCAATTCACAAGCACATAAAAGATAGCAACTACGGTAAAAGTCATTAGCAGATAACAGACTGAAGAACGAAGTGCTTAATATAAAGTAAATGATGTAGTGAGACGCTAAGATGGAGGACATTTTCCTTTCAGCTTCTACGTTGCCTCCTTGGGTTCCTGCGTCGTTGGAACAAATCTGTTCAGGCGACAGACGTCGAGATAAGAAGGCAAACTTATAAAACGCGATGAAACGAAAATAAACAAATCTTATTCTGCTATTCTAGTCTTCACTGGATTAATCCGCAACTGAATGGTCCTTATTCAATTTACTCTTGGAATTGGACTCGTACTAACATTGGAAAAACTCAGAGAGAGTTAAAATCTCTCCACACGCGTCTTTGCTTACGGTATTAGGGCATTAGAGGAAAACTGCTGCCTAAGGGTGATGCTGCGTAGTGATGTCATGGAATAATGACTCTTAAGAACCGAGACTTCACTGGGTGCTCAGCAGATAATCCAATTCCTCGAGTTTGTTGTAAAATCTCAAATTGGGGTTTAAGGTCGACAAAGGCTGTAGGGCTGAATCCGGGAGGTGAGGCCCTGAGCGTTTTGTGTTTTGATATTTTTCTTCTTCAGTTTTTCGTTGCACTTCTGAATTCAGTGTATCAATTCTTAACTTCTGCTTGTCACCAGTAATTCTTCCATAATGATGACGGGAATCTTTCATTCGTATTTGGTGTTACTGACACGTTTTGACTTTTTGTAATTGAATATTTTCTCGTTCTTCTTTTCTAGAATTCATCATGCAAATTCTCTTTAGGGGCTAATGAGCTGCTATCTATTTCCACATAAATTATTCTAACAGACAATCTACAATCTACATCATATTTGTGGTAAGAGGCTTTTCTTTGAAAGTATTATATTCTCTCTCTCTCTCTCTCTCTCTCTCTCTCTCTCTCTCTCTCTCTCTCTCTCTCTCTCTCTCTCTCTCTCTTTGGTGAAATCTGACAGGGGTTGTTGACTGACCTGCTTTTCAAGGCCTCGGATATTTCTATTTCAAAAGTTAAAAATTTCCTCTTTGCTCTACGTTCTCTTATGATAGTGACATAGTACAAGATTTCTGCAATTTGGAGGTTATATAATATAATTGCTGCTTTAAATAGAAATTTAAATTCCTAACCCCGTTCTTACAAAAATCATATTACGTTCTACTTCTTTTATTAATCAGCATTCATAACTCATTTAAATGTGTCGAATTACTCACGAAAGTAGGTTTTGGCATAAAAAATAACGATTTAGACACATTCCCCAAGTTGCAGGTCTATGGTAACTCTCCAGTTAAGTATAAAGAAGGTAGAATGAAATGTGGATAAAAAATATAAGTTTTGTTTCCTTCGCGTTACAGGTTTTAAAATCATCATATCTGATATACCATTCATACTGCTCTATTTCTAATAAAGAAAAGTTATGGAAATAAATGAATTTACCTATACATACAGACTACTGGTCAGTTTTGCCATAAAGATTATATCATGTGTTCTTCATAGCCACAATGAATTTTTAACTTCCAGACTTCTTCGCAATTTTTTGGATACACTTATCACTACAAGCCAATGTACGACTAGGAGATAAATAAAAAAGCCTTCACTTTGTTTAGCAGAATTAGAACCAATTCACCGTTTCCATTACAAACCCCACTAACACACTATACACAGCGCCCTTATAGTGCTGAAGATAAATAAAAAGTACTTCAGTTTGTGATACAAGCATAAATTTGGCGCAAGTGCTCATTTTAACCCGCTCTTTTGGAAAACCTGGGTTTCCACGCAAAATTTCAGCACGTTTGCCACTTTTCAAGATGGCCGCTAGTTGCATCGACTGCTGACACTGAGTAAATCATCGTTGAAATAAATACATCAATCGTTATTCAAATATAATGTCTTCCTGGGCAGAAGAGTTAATTGAAGAAATCACCAGAGCTGCTACCACTATATTTACCATTGTGATAAAGATGGCGTACAAAATGGCCGCCATGAAACATCTTGCTTGACAACTCAGCAACTACATTTATGAGGTCAGAGAATCTGTTTCTAGCATTTATATTGAGTTATTTTCAATATCACATCTTGGAAAAGGACCCCATAATGCTACTGAAAAGTATACAAGCACAACACTATAATGGAGTATGATAAAGTTTCTTATCTATGTTTGAGCACTGTCTCAAATGTCTTTTTTAAGCCTGAAATGAACGTAAGATTTTAAGGATGCATGGCGTCATCCTTTAGTGTGACGAAATTTTCATTCAGATGTATCTGAAGCATCATTTGTGACATTATAGTTATACCTCACATTATGATTACACCTCACATTTGCAGTTACACAAATCTGTGCATGTAAGCCTAAGTCTGTAACATTTGCACCTGTCTCAGCAACCAGACTTGCAGCCACAATATGTAAGCCATTCACAGCATTTTGCAGAGGGGGAGTTGGTTGTCCAAAAGATTTTCCAATCTTCGCCAATCTTTTCCCAACCCCAGTCAGCTGGACTCTGTACTTCTGGCTGGCACACAACTGACTGGCCCCATGCACAACCTGCCTGATATGCTGGACGTTTGGTGTGTTGAAGCAGAGCTGCTCTGGTTGGAGGGATGGCTTCATATATGGTCTCTGCTTTCTGGCAAACAAGTCAAGTCTGGCCTCATCCACATTGTCAACAATGCCTGTCCTGCCATACATGAGGACTATAAACTTCTCCAGAATCTTCAAATTACCATCATTTAGTGGCCTCTGGAAAAATGTCCCATGTCTGCCATGCTGTTTTCTTTCCTTTATTTTTAAAGGCTGAGAACACATTACAACCTGTAAATGCATGGAAGAACAGCATGCCTTTTCCCTTCTTTTGACCAACATTGTTGTACAGGTTGTGAATGCCAGTCCATCGAAGGTTCTGCCCTTGGCCAAATGCGAGCCACAGCTGCTGCAGACCAATGCTTTTCAGAGTTGGGAATACACTCAAGTCAATTACAAGGACATCTGTGTCATTGGCTTTGACCATGATAGACTTGCTCCCCTGTCCTGCAGCATTTCTGGCTTGGACAAAGATGCAGCTATCTGACTCCTCATGAGAACATTTGTCTAGTTCAAGTATACTAACTTTGTGAGTGCTAAGTGCTAGGGTTCCCTTGGTCACAACAACCAAGTTTGGTGCAGACATCTGAACAATCTTGTCTGCCAGAAAGTGTTTGCCAGTTTGAAGGATTGGTGTTTTTTTCTGTCACCTTATGTTTTCCCCCATGTCTCCCTTTTGGACCTGTGTCTGCTTTCAGACATGATGAACTATACACATCAAAGACAATATGTTGACTTATATGCATTAGCATAGGCACTGATTCTTGGCAGAATGTCAAGGTCTAACTTTGATGTGCCAAACCGTAGCTGTGACTTTATGTCCACTCCATGTTCGACCATAATAGTGGACTAGAGCAGAACTTGAGGTATGGCATCATTGATGCATCCTTCACCGCAGGTGATGTCAAACCTAGACTGATGATCCAGAATATGCTTCCTCAGTATCTTTGCTGCTTTAGCAATCACAAGTGCATCTGAGTAGTCAGATGCCTGAGATAGGGCTAAAGCTACATCTTTCTGCAAGGCAGGTAGCACACTTATTCCTTTCTTGTTTGCTTCTAATCCAGGAATTTCTACCAACAATTTATCCTAGTTTTGCCAATAATCTACTATCATTAAGTGTGTGGTGACACTCATGTAGTCTCCTGTTGAGATTCATGGTCATTACTTGTCGAAGATCTTATACAGGCGCCACATTTAAAAAAAAGACATGCTTCATTGTCATGACTCATGTTTTTCTGTTTTTCATACATTCAACTGTAGATCTTCACTGTCTTGATCAATCAAATTTTACATTATTAAACATGACCCTACATCTCTTGTGGTATTTTGTTATGTTTTGTCGCAGTGTTGCCCCTATGCCACTGCCTTCATCCATCCTTGCTGAGTCAAAGTTAAGTTGCATTTCACCAATCTCCTGGAACAATGGCACAAAGGTTGAAATCGTTATGCACCCATCATGTTCAGGATTATAATGTACAGAGGCCAAGGGTGAAGTTTGACCTTCATTTTTCTTGTCTTCCTGGTAAAGACAACATTTGCTCCAGTCGGTCTTCCTTTTGTCTGTGATTGAATTTATGCCATGCTCTTGACTAAATCTTAGGGGCTATTGTTTTACCACCTTAATCTGATATGCACATTGATGTATGGGGTGCTACAAGGTTCGGTTGCCCTACACCTAGCCCAATCATGCATCCAGTGTCATTTAAGTCCCATGTGTTCTGTACACCATGTAGGTAAGTACACGAACAAGTCATGTAGAGCCCCACTTACCCTTGGCTCGGCTCTCCCGCGCTGACACCTCCTGTCAGTTAGATCTACCAACTATATATATTATATATATATATATATATATATATATATATATATATGTGTGTGTGTGTGTGTGTGTGTTTGTGTGTGTGAGGTAGGGATTATAATTAATGATATATTTAATAGCATAATGTGATGCGCTGTGACCTTTTTGGAATGCATAGAGAACAGAGCCGAAGCAACGACACGAGAAAAGCTGATAAATGACTTCTGGGTGGCGTGATATGAAAACTGCATAGTTATTCGAGTCAATGTTCGTCCTGTAGTTATGTGAGTTCATGGGTCTTTTCAAAGTGCCTTTGGGAAACTGGTTGTAGCCAGTAATATGAGGCGTTAACGAAGTGTGCATTCGTATGTGCGTGTGCGCCTCTTCTATTGATAATGTATCACTAGTCAAGTCTATTCTATTGGGAACACTTGCACAAAGATTTGTGGGAGGAAGGCAAAGCCACGATGGCGGATGCCAAAGTGTTTTTTGAACAGTGAGTGAGATATTCCGGCTGCAATGGACGGTTCTGGCGAGGGAATTGAGTGTTCTGGCAAGGGGGGGGGGGGGGGGGTGGGGGGACAGAGAGTCCCAGATGGGAGAGACAATTGGTGTGACAAATACTGTTTTAGACATTTTAATGTTGGGGGGTTAACTGAGTTAAGTTAGTCAGTGAGACTTGGATCATTATCTTTCCATTGTTAAATAAATAGTTATTTTTTATATAACTTGACTCTCATTTTGATTACCTGTTAGAATGGAGAGAAAGAGGTGGAGAGAGAGAGAGAGAGGAGAGAGAGAGACGAGAGAGAGAGAGAGGTTGCGAGCCGTTGGTCGCTTGGAGAGAGAGAGAGAGAGAGAGATTGTGTGTCGGTTTGCCTGACGCTTTCCATGTTTACCAAATAAATAACGAGATTAATATTCCATTAACAGGTGGCAGCGAGCGGTATAAGAGGTTTTTTTTTATGCCTGGGTACGCTAATGAAGAGACAGGTGACCAGTTAAACATAGAGGGGTTATGATCATGTCACAGTTTTGTTGGCTTAGCGATAGTTTTCAAAAACGACAAAGCCTTTGTGGGATTGTGGAAAGTTATTAAATTGTTAAGATTTCAGTTACTAAGTGAGAGAAAATGAGAAACATCCATCTGTGGGATGTGTGCTGAGGAAAGAAATTGTATTAGAGTCATCAAATTTGCCTGTACCGAGACCCTCCAAGGCGTGAGTGACTCATTCTGGCTTGTGAGTGAAAGATTGGCAAGTGCTTTCTCGCTGCGTGGTTTGCCGAGTGCGTTGTGCCGACGAGATTCGCGTGTTTGTAATTACGCAGATTCCGGGGTGGTTTTCTCTTATTTTGAAGATGTAAGTGTTACGGTGTGTTTCTTTTTAATCCTGGGGGCTTGTTTTTTAAATAATTCAGTGTAATGGGACTGGTTTAAGAGGTCAAATTTTTTTTTTCCCCATAGTAGCAGAAAGTGAAGTGTTTTCTTCATTGGCGCGTGTTTAGAATAGATGCATTTGTCTTTGTTTAACATATAAGGGTGTATAAAGTGTTTTTCATGCATGCGAACTGTGCTTGTATTGCATATTTGGCTTGGAGACAAAGAGCAGCCACTCATTTTTATGGGCTCAGCAAATTTCTGCTAACCGGCGCAGAGAGGTGTTGCAAGGGGAATATGGCCTGCCTCGGGTGTATTGCATGGGAGCGTACTGCTACTACTACTGGTGTATACCTCGGGGGATACTCAGACACTGTTCAAGGGGGGGTGTTCTATCGCTTGACTGGGGGGTTTCAATGCTCAGTGGGGGTTGAAACTTTTTTTTCTCAGTGGGGGTAAACTCCTTCCTTTTTTTTTTCTTTGTCGGGGTGTTGAGAGACGAATTTGCCCTTGAAAATGATTTTTCAATGCCAAGACATCAGCTGATTGATTAGTTGATGACGTGAGATGCCCGTAGAGTTTTTTTTTTCTTAGAAAAGCAATTTTCTTTCTCTTGGATGAAGAGAAAAGTAAATAAAATGCATGGGATGGGTGTATGTTTTCCTTATGCTTAGGAAGACACAAATATAATGGGGACACAGAGATTGTTATTTTTTTTTATTGTGTTGGAGAGATTACCTTAAATTGCCGATGAGTGGTGTTGCATCTGGTGCTGATTTTGGGTGTGGCATCGGTGGTGTATGCTGTGGGTTTGGCAATACTGGTGTATGCTATTTGAATTGCACCCTTACTTGAGATCTTTGCAAGAGAATTATTACTGTGGAGAATTATTATTATTATTATTATTAATTATTATACTTGAGATAATTTACGGGAGGGTTACTTAAGTATAATTGTCATTACGGGGGATTTATTTTACGAGAGATTTGAGATATTTCATGGGAGATTATTTTATAATTATGTCATGGAGAATTATTACAATGAATTATTGGGAGAAGTTTTGGGGTTAATTATTTGTTGAGTTTTTGTAACTTTGGAGAATGTTTCAGTCATTCGTGAGTGATGAGTTTTGCTGAATCTTGATGAATCTGGCTGAATCTTGGTGAATTTTGTGCTGAACTTTTGGAGAATGGATAAGCATTAACATTGATGTTTTTTTATGCTAATACTAGTGATTTTGATGATGGCAATTTTTGTGAATCTGCTGATGATGATATTTCTGATACTGATTTTTTTATATACTAATACATCGGTGCTGTAATGCTATCAAGGGCGGTGAAATCTTTTTTGAATTTGGGAGGAACTAACAACACATTATTTTTGTTTTCCTTTTTTATGAGTTCAGCAGATAATTGCTTGACATACATGAGTTACGGGAGATAGTTAGCAATGCCGTTGATTTTTCTTTTCTCCTTTTTTGGAAGTTAGCCATCGCTGACACAAGTTTTTTCTATCAAGGGTGAATTTGAATTTATTTTTTCTCTCCAGTTTGTGTGAATATTTTTTTTTTTTAATATCTCAGTTCGTGACTTAGAGTCGTTATTCGGGAACGTGTATGTGTTTTCAGCTATTTGATGCTGCAGAGAAATATTTGGGAGAATTTTTGCATTTTTTTTGTAATGCATACATAATGGCACTAAAAAAATTTTTCTCTGGATATTTGTGTTCCAGAAATTGTGAGTTTCTTGCACAATACCTTTGTTGTATTTGTGACAACTTTGCCAGAGATAGGAGACTTGGCTAAGTTTTCTAATGGCCTATGTCGTAGTGCATATGGAGAAGTCTTGGCTAAGACACTTTGAATTTGGAGTTTTATTATAATGAGTTGTGACACATTGGTGATTTTTTCTAGAATTTCCTAGACAATTTTTATTTGCCGAGTTTTTGCCCTTTTTCAGCAGTTATGCTTAACAGAGTTTATAGTTTTTTACTATAACATTGAGTTATTCTCTGGAGAATTGGAGGTATATTATTTTGGAGTTATAGTTTGAGATATAATATATTGGAGACATATTTTTGGCAATTTGATATTTGCCAATGGTGGTGAGAGCTATGTTTAGTTCAATTATTTTGCAGCCATCTTTGTTGCAAATGGAGACACATTTTTGGAGATATATGGGGCAATATTTGTGAGTGGGTCAGCTGGATGCTATGAATGCACATTTTTTTGGAGATGGGATTTCATTTTTGATATTTCCGCTTGGAGATATTTTTTTGGAGCCTTGTTTTATTCCACGTGGAGTTATTGGTGAAATAGAGGTATTTTTTATTTGCCAGAACAAAGGTGAATATTTTTTATTCCTGGAGTGGTGGTTTTTTTTATTAACATGTGGCTATCGGAGAAATAAGAGTGATTATGGTGTGGGGGGTGGTTATTAACCAAATGGAGGAAATATTTTTATCACCGGAGTGGTTTTATTATTAATATGGTGAAATATATGGAGGTGGAATTAATCTTTGGCGGGTGACCCTTTTTTGTGGTTATGGAGTTTTTTCAAGCCAAGAGAAGATTTCTGTGGTTCTTTCTTTTTGGTTTCGTGACTATTTGGAGGCGAGTGACATTATACTGCATTGTGATCCTATGAAGATATTATTTTTGGAAGCATGTAATTGCTGCATTACAAGTTTATCGTAGTTTTTTATCTCGAATAGGTGATAATGTTTTACATAATTGGGCAGTGTCATGTTGAGAGTTAAGTCTTCGAGACAATTTTTGAACACATTAGTCATATCCTGGAGTTAATTTTGTGAAATGTGCTTACGTGATTTCAGATAGACCATTTTTTTCGAGAATCACGAGTTTCCTAACTTGCGAGTCTGACTAGACATTTTTTGTGCTGCTGTTAGAGCACACGTCCGCAGGTGGATTTTCTGCTGACAAGCGATGTGCTGTTCCTTTTCCTCTAGTGGTGATTGCTCAGAGTTTTTGCAATATCTGGAAATGTTGACAATAGCATTTCACAAAAGCGCATGGGTAAGAGTTTGCTTTCTGGCCGTGTCGGTCGATAAAAGATGCAATGTCAGAAAATTCCGTAACTATACATGTGGCATCTATGGGGAAAAATGCGGGGTTATGCATATTATGCATATATTATGTGTTTTGTGATGGGGGAATTTACTTGTGATTATCTTTTTTTTATTTTTCTTCCTTTTCCTACGAGAGATGTAATTGGGACTGAGTTTTAAATAGCATTTCTTTTTGGACGGGAGGTGTAATTTATCGGGGTTGAGATTTACATAAATGGGTGTTTGACATTTAGTCTCATTATAATTAATTATATGAGCAGTAAAGGGGTTTTTGCTATTAAAACATTGGAGATTTTTACTGATTTTGTGAGTTGCTGTAATATCAGAGCTTGAGAGAACATTTTTTGGGTCTGGGCTTGTTACGTGATTTTTTTTTTCCTTGGGTTCATTGTCTTTTTTTTTCTTTTTTTTTACTTATGGGAACATTTGAGTTTGAAATGTGAGTGCAGAAGTCTGTGGATTTACTGTAAGTTTTGGATTGTGTGTGCTGATGTGTGAGTTTGGAGAATTGAGTTGGAGAACTTGATATTTTTTCCTCTTTGGGAGTTATGATAATGACTTATGATTTGGTAGTCATATTAGATGGAGTTAATTGGGAGACGCTCAGTTAGTATTTCTGACTTTTTTTTTGAGATCATTGTTTGATAGAAAGTAGTGTGTTCTGGGGTTAATTCTTTTTTTGATTGACCGATGACCTGACTGACATACTAACACACCAAAAAAGTCGTTCCCCGACGCTAGCAAGACGTCCACCAGCCGTGCAGAGATGTTGCTGTCATTTATCCAGGGTGATTACGAGAGTTTCTACAGCGCTTTTGGGGATCTGCAGAAGTCGTTAGAAGCCTTCTACAATTAGGGAGGCATTCCGTCTTCCTACACCATGCTTCAGTCTGTTCTGGAAGTTGCAGACAAAGAGAGATATTCAAGAATCCAAGATGAGAGAAAATTCTAGTGTTATTTGGAGATGAAGCGTGATAGACTTTTCTTTGTGTTGCCAGAGACGTGCAGTTATTACTTATATTTTATTTTAAGCCGGCAATTGTTTTTTTTATGTTATATAAGCTATTTTGTTTGACCATTTGCTAGGCAGGAGCTAGCAATTTAGCGTGGCCGAGCTTCTGTGGTAGGGATTATAGTTAATGATATATTTAATAGCATAATGTGATGCACTGTGACCTTTTTGGAATGCATAGAGAACAGAGCCGAAGCAACAACCCGAGAAAAGCTGATAAATGATTTCTTTCTGGGTGGCGTGATATGAAAACTGCATAGTTATTCGAGTCAATGTTCGTCCTGTAGTTATGTGAGTTCATGGGTCTTTTCAAAGTGCCTTTGGGAAACTGGTTGTAGCCAGTAATGTGAGGCGTTAACGAAGTGTGCATTCGTATGTGCGTGTGCGCCTCTTCTATTGATAATGTATTCACTAGCCAAGTATTCTATTGGGAACACTTGCACAAAGATTTGTGGGAGGAAGGCAAAGCCATGATGGCGGATGCCAGTGTTTTTTGAACAGTGAATGAGATATTCCGGCTGCAATGGACGGTTCTGGCGAGGGAATTGAGTGTTCTGGCAAGGGGGGGACAGAGCAGAGAGTCACCCAGATGAGAGAGACAATTGGTGTGACAAATTACTGTTTTAGACATTTTAATGTTGGGGGCGGGGGTTAACTGAGTTAAGTTAGTCAGTGAGACTCGGATCATTATCTTTCCATTGTTAAATAAATAGTTATTTTTTATATAACTTGACTCTCATTTTATTACCTGTTAGAATGGACGCGAAAGAGGTGGAGAGAGAGAGCAAGATTGCAAAGAGAGAGAGGATTTGCGAGAGAGAGAGAGAGAGAGAGGTCAAATTGTTCGGTGAGCCGTTGGTCGCTTGGAGAGAGAGAGATGGAGAGAGATTTGTGGTGTCGGTTTTCGCCTGACGCTCGGGGTTCCACGTTTACCAAATAAATAACGAGATTAATATCCCGTTAACATATATATATATATATATGCTTTCTACCAGCTAATTGATATGGGACAGCATCTGGGACACAGACTAAACTAACTAACTAAAGCAAAGCTAGGTACAGTGTAAGTAAAGCAAGATTAGATGACACTGAACCCCAGCAGTGAAGTCACCAATGTGAACTGGTTGTGTGCTGACATTCACTCTTTTAAAATAAAACTAAAGATAAAACCATTACTTAAATTATATATAGACTTGAAAACTATTATATTGAACAGTAAGACATTCTTCCAGGTTTACTGAATACTGAGACGCGATTATTTAACGTTTATGACTGCCATATCGGATGTCATCTTTCTTTATATATGCTATATCAAATCTTTAACAAAAATACATTTTACTTTTGCTTGGTGACTCTGCCTAAAATCTGTATAACCAAAACAAATGTATAAAAATATGAACCAGAGGACCCATGTTGAAACCTTAACTAACTGCCATCTTGAAAAACGGCAGCCATTTTGGAATTTTGAGTGGACACCCAGTAATTTTCAAAAATTGGCCTATGGAGCAGATATGTACTAATTTCATTTGTCTGCTTCACTGCTAGGTTATGACTCGACTTACATACATATATGCACACACACATATATATGGATATATATGTGTGTGTAATACTTATATATGTATATTATATATATATACACACATATATATATATATTATATATATATATATATATATATATATATATGTGTGTGTTGTGTGTGTGTGTGTGTGTGTGTGTGTATGCATGTGTGTGCATGTATGCACGATCTGGATCATATATTCGCGTTATATGTTGCTTGACTTCATAATATGACAAAGCATCGCGAGGCAAACCATAACCATTCAAAATATGTCCTTGTTGTATTTATGAGCATGCATATTCTCTTGCAGTTTTGCCTACATTACGTTATTTTTACTTCATGGCGTTTGCAATTGCTGACTTTATTATTCGAAGATTAAATACAAACCGAAGATGTTTTTGGTTTATTGGGGAAATGTACGATTTACAGGCTTTTATTGGAAATTCACATCAATATTTTCATTTTCTTTTTCAGGTAGTATCGTGTTTTGAAGTAGTGCGTTCTTATCGCACGAGACACTGAGTGTTTTCGCAAGTTTCAATAACACTTTATTTTTTCAGTTTTCTTTTACAAGGCAGATACATGAACTCAATGTCTAACCCACATAATCTTTTATTTCTTTACCATACTATCAACGAAAGATCCTTTTAAATTTATACCGACACGGTAATAAAATAACGCGTCACATTTTGAAGAAAAGACTGCCTATCTACTGTCAGATAGAAAAGGAACATCTTTTCAGAACATCGAATGAAATCAAAACCATCTATGGCAAAGAAAATGTTAAATATGAATATTAAGTATGATCTGTCTTTTTCGGGGAGCGAACAGCCTTCTGCAGCCATCACCACCATCTGGCGAACGGTGCCTTCGTCCGTTTATGTTTCCACAAAGACTGTTTTGTCCTCGGCGTCGATGTTACTTTATTCTTATTTTCTTTAAGTTACGAAATTACTTGCGAAGGCAAGTGATAAAGTAAGTCCCTGACAAGAGTTTCAGATGTACCAGGAACGCCACGAACAGTATCTTGGCTCTATGAATCAATCATAATATGTTTTAAGTCGAAGCCTAAGCCCCTTGAATACGTTCAGATGTTGAAATTGGCGGCGATAGATATTGAAGAGGACCTCGCTCAGGGAAAAAGATCTGAGTAAATTTAATATTCACTGTATTATCATACAGATCTTGAAGTGAAAAATACAACGGCTGTTTTTGGTGTGGATTAGTTGTGTTATCTCGCTTAAATGCATCTCAGATTGTGAAGGTTTTTTTATTTGAATCGGCTCTACTAACAAGATTGATCTTAGCGGTTACAACTTCCCTTGTTTTCTATGTCACGTTATCGACTATAGATCATTAGCTTCCCTTGTTTTCTGTCACGTTATCGACTATAGATAATAAGAATAATATACTAGCATATATATATATATATATATATATATATATATATATATATATATATATATATATATATATATATATATATATATATATATATATATATATGAGTGTGAGAGAGAGAGAGAGAGAGAGATGCTCTCGTATACTCTGGAAAAGCTCTCTCCCGGAGTAACGCCCACAGGCCCAGCAAGCTTTAAAAGGTGGTGGGGATGGCACCCTCATCGCCAAAGACACGCTGAGACGGATATCTTAAACCATCGGGCGCCGCTAATTCTAAAGTAGAAACGGAATATAGTAACCAAAATTGTCAGCACAAATATGCATAGATGCACCTATGTAATCTACTACTGGACAGTCATACATAATCATTTAAGGTAAATGCCCACGTCAGCAACGCCAAGGTAAGCAATGGCCGGATTCTGATGTGTCTAGAGACTCTAGAGGCTTAGAATCCTTCTAGAAGAGCTAACGCCATTAGTTCAGTAAGTCTCTAGAAACTCCGGTCACCGGTAAATTGTAATCTTCTTCTTTTTTCTCTACTCTATCTTTCGTTTTCCGTCACTTTACGTAATCTGTATACGTATTGATAATCCGCATATATACATACGCACACAAATATATATATATATATATATATATATATATATATATATATATATATATCATATATATAATATATTTATTTATTTATTTATATACACACACATATATATAAGTTATGTGTATATATATATATATATATATATATATATATATATATATATATATATATATATATATATATTTAGTTCAGGAAGTCTCTAGAAACTTCAGACACCGCTAAATAATAATCTTTTTTATACTGTATTTTTCTTTTTCTCTCACTTTACGTAATTTGTATATCGATACACCCGCATATATATATATATATATATATATATATATATATATATATATATATATATATATATATATATATATATATATATTATATATATCTATATGTATATATATATAAAATATATATATATATATATATATATATATATATATATATATATATATATATATATTCGCCTCCGATTTCCACGGAACTATATATGTGTGTGTGTATGAAACTTTTAACTAAGCAAAACATAGGATATTGCAATGCAATACGAGAGATGAGCTGACTTTTCACGGTATTTCTCCACAAAGCTCTTTGAAGTCTGACCCCCTTGATCTAAAAAACGGGACTACATGCAAGAGTACAACGAAGAATGCACATTTCTTCTTTACTGTGTGTTTTGTTGATTTCCTTTGTTTACTTGTGGTCTTTGTCGGGTCGGCTAGTGATCGAGTTGTGCTTGTTGTTGACGTTCCTGAGATTTTCAGGATCAGTTGACCACCAACAGCATCTTAGATAAATAACCAAATAAATAAGAAATAAAATCAGCAGATTAAATCTCACCCATTTGTTTACTGCGTGTGACTTGAAAGACTCCAAGTCACTGGTTCAAAGCCATAGATAACTCCTTATGTCTTGGCACCCCAAGACCCCCAAAGGGTTTTCCTGGGTCGTGATCTAGCAGTAGTATTTCTTGGGGGTCATCAGTTTTATGATATTTACAGTCTTTTGTTTACGTTTTTATGGTCATCCTCGACGGGTTTGCACTAAATACTCCGCAAAGGTGGATACATACATACACGGTTAAAAGCCGTGGGGTCACTATCTAGGAAAGATCCCATAATACCTACTCTCCCGTTCTCACTGCAAACTGATACATGCATCACTCTTACTAATGTTCAGGAGTTTGAATCTAACTACGGAAGAGAATGGCTTCTTCGGTTTTGCTTCCATCTGGATGATTCAAGGTTTTTAGTAATTAAACGAGAGATTAAGAATTCATTAATGCTCATTTTCTATAAATATGGGGAACGAGGGGAAAACAAAACTTCAGGCACTGTCAGATTCAGTTTCTAATATACGATGGACCCAGACGAGAATGTCTTAAGTCGCTTCATAAAACAGTGAAAATAAGCTTACTTTCTAGACATTCACCTCTCCATGTCTAGTTTATTTGTTCGTTCTATATTTTTATATATTTCGGCTTCTTTATTGTTTTATTTGTACCAATTTGTATCAAACGATTCGGTGAATCGATAATTTAGGACTTTGTTTTAGGAACCTTTTTTAAATTGAAAACTGATGTTATTAAACTCTTCTTCTCAGTAAATTCTCATCTTCATGGTCCTTTCTTCTTTCCATTAACATACAGCCTCTTTGAGGACTGGATGCTTTGATTGACGATCACTTTGAGGACTGGATGCTTTGATTGACGATCAATTTGCTCTTTGTTTTTTTGTTTTTTTAGTGAACATCTCCTTTTTGTATTGATAAGGAACAACAACAAAAAAAAGCAAGAAACTTAATGTGTTGACCGTGAGGAGAACTGCATAAATTCGAATCCCTTGACAACCTGAGAGTTCTAATTTCTTTCTAATCTCCGTGTCAAGCGTATGATTTAATTACTACTTGCATCATCACAGTTCAGATAATCTATTCCTCGCCTTATCTCGGTCATTATGGTTAAACGACGATCTCTTTCTTTCGTATTTTTCTACCCATTTTCTTTTCTATAGGCCTTTTCTTTGATATAGGCCTTCCGCTCTTTCAGTCTCAAAATTTAAATACCACCACCATAAAGAGACTATTTACTGGTCCATCGTAGGTACTTGCATTAGATATTTGAATTTCTTGTTCTCAACGCACGATTAAAACTGAATTTGAACTGAAATACCTTTAATGTGAAAATGAAATATCTTTACATGTGAATTGTTTTTTATTTTTTTTTTGAGGGGGGGGGGATAATTTCTTACCAAAGGATTTCTACGAAATCTAATCGCATCAGCAAGTCCCATACAATCTCCAGGGATTATTTTACCTTGTAATATGTTTCATTTCATATTTATCAGGTTCTTCAATTTCTTGATGAGAGTAGGTTTAGAAAATAGATATTTCGTATCGAATATAGTGAAATACGGCTCAATATCCCGTAGACCTTATTAAAATTCACTTTTCAACAATTTCTAAACTGCTTTAGCATTAAAAATTTTGAACATATGATATTTTTTCGTGATTATTATGAAAAAAATGTATGTAGGGAACAGAAATATATTTTCCCATGGTCATTTCTAATGACCAAAGAATAATATTTAATATATGTCCCTTACGCTTAGTAACACGGTTCGTTTAAACGTGTCCTATATAGTGAAAATCGAGTTTACTGAATGCAACGCAAATAGCAACTGGTTTTCATTAGGAGAAGTATGCTCAATGAATACACCACATTTCATGCTTCCATGATGATTTTCATATGAAATCAACCATTATAGTTAACAATAGTGTAGTATCAAAATCAACAGTAACCTTTTATTAGCATATTATAATTAAGTTTAATACAACGCAAATAAACACATTCTTTCAGATAATTACTATGCTCTATCATCACAACAACATTAATAATATCTTCCTCAACAAATACAAGAGATTTTAAGGAACTGTATCGCATTTGTCTCCTTAGGAGTACATTTACCACGCATTTAATTTACCGGAAAGAGAGATTTATTTTCAAGCTAGACCTTCTCCTTATGTTTTCTAAAGCCCAAAATCACACTCACACACTCAAATACATATACATATATTTGTATAAATATACACACATACAATACATATATATACATACATATGAATATATTATTTTCTAGATTAAATTTTTCCAAGATAAATGCTTCAGTTACCTTATAACTTAAAATGTTCCTAAGGTTAATTCATAATTTTTTTTATTTTTTTGCTGAGCACTTTACCAAACATAGTCAATGGCAAATGGAAAGAAAGCAAGACTCCTCTTAAATAGCTGATTGCATTCTAACTATAGTCTCTTGTTTTGGGAACAGTGGTCAATCAGTACCCAATATTTAAGGCGAATTAGTTTTTATGCAAATAGATTAGTTTATGAAAATAAATATGTTAGCAGCGTTATTTAGAATCTGGAGGTCATAAGTGACTTTATTAACATGTTGACATGAGTGATCTCTAACAGCTGAGTACCACAATTTTTTCAATATTAATCCCATCCTGATGGGACTCCCATGTGCCCGCTAACTCATTGACGCAACCCAATGGTTGTTCCTGCCAATATACCTTACTCGGCTGTCGGTACGTGTGAATTCTTAAATCTTGCATCAAGATCAGTTTTGTTTTGGAGATTTTTCCTTAATAGATAAGAATCAGCCATTGATTCGTTCGTAAAGATCTTAACTATATATGAGAAATTTTCTTATGTTAGTTGTGTAAAATTTTAAGGGGGAAGTATTTCTGCTCTGAAAAGAGAGAAATTACCTTTTTTTAACAGTTTTGATGATATTCTTAGGCCTCGAAGGAGATGTGAATACCCTTTGAAATTTCTTTGTCTCCGGAATGAGTTTTTGAAAAGACGATTCATGAGTGACTGTTGTAACCTGGAGCTTCCTTGGGTGGAAACTTACAAATATTACTCCCAACCCCCAAGATTCTTGGAGTACGTGCTGTGAGTAAGTCAGAAATTCTAGTTTATTTCTACAAAAAATATAGCTCCAAAGATGATGAGGTCAGGGTCAAACAGCCACTGCCAGTTTCGTAATGATTTCTTGCGTCATCAAAAATTTCAAGGTTATGCGAGCAACTGACGCCATTCTATAATGCCAAGGTCAAAGGAGTCTGCGAATTTCTTTTGAAGTACTTTCATCTTTCTCTGCCTCGTCTTCTTTGGCTATGTCAAAGATCGAGAGGTGAATAATTGGTAACGGGAGTTATGTGAAGTCCATCTCCTTGGCTTTCTTCGACTTATCAATCGTGGAATGCAAGGAAATGTCAGTCAATTCTAGTCCATCAGATAAATGGGCTTACCTATCTTTTTTTTTTTTCACTAGGATTAAAAAGTTCAAATGCAGCAGTATCTTTTGGTTTAGCCAATAGCATGAGATCTACAGATATTTCAGGCTCTGTATCGTCACATTTGTGCCTTGAGCGTGAAGTATGTCAAGTGGAATTGTCATGTAATGTTTTCGTTTGCTCTGCAGCATCATATCACTGGGTACAATTCGTAGGCCATTTTCTAAAGGTTGCTAACATTTTACAATACTAAAACGCAAAGCCACACAGATATTCTGTGTGTGTGTGTGTGTGTGTGTGTATTATATATATATATATATATATAGAGAGAGAGAGAGAGAGAGAGAGAGAGAGAGAGAGAGAGAGAGAGAGAATGCTTGTAGCTTTGCGTTTTAGAACTGGAAATCATCAGCAACCTTAAAAGAATGGCCTACGAATTGTACCCCGAGATATAATAAATCTGCAGAGTAAATGAGGACATTACACAAAAATTCCACTCTTTTTCATGGTTGAAATATGAATCTACAGACCATGAAACATCTGTGGATCTAGTATTCATAGGTTAAACCAAAAGACGCTACGACATTTGTGCTATCAACCCTAATAAAAAAAAATAGTTAAGCCCTATTATTTGATGGACTACTACTGACTGACAATGCCCTTCATTTCAGGATATTTGCATGTATATTTTTGTGTATATATATATATATATATATATATATATATATATATATATGTATGTATGTATGTGTCTGTGTGTGTGTGTGTATGCCGGCTGTCCTAAAGTGTCATTACTACAGAAATGTCATACAAATGGTGATCCTGAGCTCATTGTAAGAAAATTAGTATTTGTAAGGTCTAACTCAGATTTTGATGTCTGCATTACCAAAATATCTGTAATGCGTGCAATGAGATGCATATACGTATAATCGAGTCACTTTTATTGTTTAATATTTCACAAAGCAGTTTCAATTGGCGTTTGCATAATGAAATGTAAGATGGTTGTGCGAAAGGAGGTGGAAAAGGGAGTTTGAATAGAAAAGGATAAAGAGAGACAGATGGATAGAGACAGATTGAGAGGGAAAATTGGCAATAAGGGAAAATAAACTAGAAAATGGAGGAATTATAGTAAAAAATAAACGAGAGAGAGAGAGAGAGAGAGAGAGAGAGAGAGAGAGAGAGGAGAGATGGAGAATGTAAGGAAGAAAAGGGAGATAGAGAGAGAATAATAAGGAAGATAGAAAGGCTAAGGAAAAGAGAGAGAGAAGAGAGGAGGAGAGAGGAGAGAGAAGTGAGGAGGGGAGAGGAAATCGAGAGAGAGAGCGAGAGAGGGACGAGGAGAGAGAGAGAGAGAGAGAGAGAGAGGCCGTGCGTTGGGCACTAAAATCCCTTGGCTTTAGAAGAAATCTTCTCCGATGGAACTTTCTCGACTAATTTGATTGAGGGAAATCTGAAAAGGCCTTTTTATTTCTATTCCATTCGTTCTCTTCATTTGCTTCTCTGTCTCAATAAAAATTTCACTCTTGTTAAGTCCCAGCAATTAGTTAGTCTCTATCTCATTCTTCCTCCTTAGGAATTACAACTATCTTCATTTTTGTATCTCAGCACTGCTCATCCTTTCAGCAATTCCTTTTCAACAGCTTACACCCATTTTCATACTCACACACGTACATACGATATATATATTATATATATATATTTACTATATATAGATAGATATATATATATACATACGTATATGTATATATATATAATAATAATATATATATGGCATTCATATGTAATCGGATATATATATATTATATATATATATATCTATATATAGTATAAATAATATATATATATATAGGCCTAAGTGAAAGAAACAACGGAGGAAATTGTGAAATCCGTGGAGTGTCGATTTCCCGCCAATCACGAGACATCTGGCAGCCATATTGAACGGTTATTACTCTTAGGTTAATTGTAGCCGAAATAAAGAATTCTGTATCCAAGTCTGCATCTCAAATAGTGGGAGGTCAAATACGATTTAATCAGAAAAATGTATTTTCTAAATAAACAGTTAGTAATTTACATACATAGAAATAACATATATTCTCCTAAAACGAAAAACAACAAAACTTATATGTTGATGTGTATGAATTAAGGAATTTTTACAATGAGAATCGCCTTTTTCTTTCTGTAAATATCGGACGTATTGGAGTCAAATACACTTCCTTGCATAAATACACTTCCTCAATAAATGATCATTAAGCTATATGCATATCAATGAATAATTATTTACCCTCCTTTAAGAAAGAATGGCACGTTGATTAAAAATGAACAATCAGACTCCAATTACATAAGAATCAAGCTAAAAAGTTGTTTGTGCTAAATAATCAGTAATATACGGACATACAAATAAAACAGTCTGTATATTCTCTTATAAACACATACACACATATAGTACTGGTAATCTTCTAAGGCCCGAAGTTATGGTAGTTCAGTTGTATTCCACATAGGAAAATGAAAATGGTATATCTCAGAAAATGCCCAACAGTTTCGTCCCCCAATGGACCTCTTCTTGGAGCGTTTATTAAGGAAAGAGATAAAGTTTACAGTGTATGTAGCCAAGAAAGGCCTAAAATTTTTAAACACACAGTTACCAAAAACTAGCAGTTTGAGCTACAAACCATTCAGCAGTAAAATAACAATTAAACAAGAATAGTAGTTGAACAAATGAAAAATACCAAAATATCAAATGAGGTAATACGTCCATTTGAAACAGCATAACATACAGTACGTATTAACAAGCGTATACTATATGATAGTTAATTGATAACATTATCCAATTTGTACTGACGTTTCATGACATGTAAGATAAAAGGATCTAATTTATACAAATCAGGTAATAAATTAAATTTTTTTTCCTTTGCTGTGAACACTGCAAGCTGTTTCCATCAAATTTCTTTCAATAAAACCTGTGCTCTTAAACAAAATCTTTGACCCGAGCCAGGCAATCGGTACATTACACATACTACTGTGAACACATAAAGCGTTGCTTGTATTATTTGCTTGTATATTATATTTATGATTTAAAATGCGTTTTTCGAGTGTCTTCCCAGAGTGTCCTATATAAAAACTACTGCACTTGCATGGGATCTTATATATGACTCCTTCATTGTTTTCCCGATTATTATGAATTAAAGTTTTTCCAATGGTGCTAGGACATGAAAATGTTGCACTAATAGCAGGTAACCTTATGGGGTAGACTATAGATTCTAATGTGTGATGGTTTGGGAAAGATATAAAATCCAGTTTTCTGTTTTTCTCCTCATATGAATAAAATGTTTTTCTTGCTAACTTTAGACTGTAATCATTATCTTACAATTTATAATTATTTTCAATACCAACTTGATATATAAATTCTAGTTCTTCGCTGATAAATGCCGGACTGCAGATATTAAGAGCTCTAAGAAACATTGACCTTAATGCTGAGAGTTTTACTTCTACTTTGTGTGAGGAGCAATTGTTAATAATAAGATTGTTATATGTAGGTTTTCTGTGTATTTTAAACTTGTAGCTAGAACTTACAACTGACCTCACAACTGTAACATCCAAAAATTAGATAATACCATTGTCTTCTTTGCCAACCGTAAACGTTATGGATGGAACTAAGTTATTGAGGTCTCTTAAAATATTCTGAATGTCAATAGAAGTTTTTAGCACCGCAAATACATCGTCAACATATCTTACCCAGAAAATAATATCTGCCATAATTGAATTTGCTATTCTAGACTCATAAAATTCCATGTAAATATTTGATAATACTGGGGACAAGCAATTACCCATCTGCATTCCAAATTTTTGTTGGTTAGATATTCCATTAAAAATAAAACAAGTGTCAACCACGCACAGTCTGATTAGTTCTAAAATTACATGATTAGGCAGAGATATGACATAGTTATTTAGTTCGCTATTTGAAAATGCTAAGACATCGTTGACAGGTACACAAGTGAACAGACTTTTAACATCAAAGCTTACCATTATTTCATCATCTTTTGGAGTTTTCCCGATTAATCTGTTTACAAAATCTAAATCATTTTCAACATGAGAATCAGATATTGTACTTACAAGTGGTTGCAATAATGTTACTAAGAATTTAGAAAGTTTGTAAGACACTGAACCAATAGTACTAATTATAGGACGTAATGGTTGTCTTTCCTTAAGCATGGTACACACTATGCCATCATGTATCAGCTACGTGATGCATTAGTGGTGTTGAAAAAAATTAATAGCGGCCAAACTGTACTGGAACACTGCTCACTTGTTCTCGCAGTTCAGCTTTCAACAGCAGGATGTTTGCCGATGATGTACTTTGCCAGGAGACTCTACTGTGAGGTGTAGTTGCTCTGTGTGCTGCAAAAAAGAAACTTTTGAGGAAGAAACGTAGAACCTAGTGGTGTAAGCAATGGCTTTCTCGGCAACCTCTGAAGGGAAGCTTCTATGAAATATTTTTGGAGCTACAAGTCGAAAATCCAACAGATTTTGAAAATTACACAAGAATGCCAATCCTTGCATTTTATAAATTGTTGGAAAAAAATTGAACATATTATTTGTAAGCAGGACACCAGCTTTCGAGACAGCATATCACCAGAAGCTGGTTTTTGCAGCTGGGGGATCGTATGCAAGCCTCCAATATTTAACCAAGATTTCAAAACAGAGCCTCGGTCTAATCATCCCCGAAACCTGTGAAGCCATCTATAATGTCCTTAGGGAGGATTATTTGAAAATAAGGTTCAAATCTAGGTACAAAGTACACAAACATTTTTTTATTACAGGAAACGCAGCTCATCAAAATACCATAACTTTCGGAGCTCCAGACTTCTGTGATGCTTTGATTGCAGACATTTCCTCGTAGAATTGTCTTCAGGGTGTGCAGCTTTTTAGTCAAGTCTTCATTCCGCAATGTACAGTTTACAAAACTCGATAACTCTGATTTTATGGTTTCCAAGCTTGCACTCTTGATGTTTCTCATCTTGTAATGCTTGCATTTGATGTTCCAAACAGATGGGTGTTCCTTCAGTAATTCAATAAAATGTAGTGTTAGTCCTTGTCCACTCAAGGGGTTTGGCGGGTGGTGGTGAGCAGACATCCTCCCCCTCAGAACGTTGGTGCATCACTGAGCTGCGCAATGAAATGGTTCGGCCCCAACAACACGTTGGTGATGCTGCTTTGTGTTGAAAAAGCCGTTTTTCAACGCATCCATCTAACACTGCGAGCATCATGATGCATATTGTGTACGGGGCTTAAGGGTTTTAACAGTACCATACAAATAGGGAAGTCTAGCATTTACAGTAGTCAGCTTGCTAACCATATCCTGATTGTTCCCAAATATCTCTCTCAATCTTTTATTAAACTGCGCATTTACTCACTCACAAGGATTCGAAATCAAATGTTCATATGTATCTTGGTCATTTAACAGAATGTTCATTTTACCAACACAGTCTCCTCGATCCAAAATAACAACAACATTAGCTTTATCTGCCCTGGTTATGTGGATATAATTATCTCTTCTGAGTCTAAAGCCTAAAAGTCAGACATTTTGGAAAGAAGTTAAAAGTACAATGTAGGTACTGAGTATGGACCGTACAAAACACCTCTAGTCAAAGTAAGTGCATTCAGTATCTCTGGTTAATCAGTATAGCACTTCTCTTTGATAATAAACTGTTTGATTTCCACTTTGTCAGGTTTTCTCGTTGAATTAAAAAATTTTAGGCATTTCTTGGCTACATACACTGTAAACTTATCTCTTTCCTTAATAAACTCTCCAAGAAGAGGTCCATGGAGGACGAAATTGTTGGGCATTTTCTGAGACATACCATTTTCGTTTTCCTATGTGGAAATACAACTGAATGTATACATATGTATGTATGTATGTATATCTGACCTAGCGCACCACTGTTATAGGTTTAAACCAGGGTATCTTAAACAATAGCTTCTAGACCTATCTACCGCCGAGCATTTTTAATGACAAGCAAGAAATGGCATCACTGTGAAGGTGGGGTAGATCTAGGGTACTTATCCGCGGCGGCCTAGACTATGACAGTTGCGGTTTTTCTATGCAGTTTTACCTACTGAACAAGAATTTTAAGTAATATTTATTCGGACGACTGTAATTAACCTCCCAGGGGCCAGTACTAAACACGGCAAAATACATTGGACGCCCCAATCCCTAGTGGATGTTGTATCCGTGGTTACGTTCCTTGCCGTCCGTGCGGGCTGCTTCTGTAGAAATACCAAAACGTTAAAGTAAAGACGATTTTTCCCGTCATGCAAACGTATCATAAACAAATCGACAGAAAACGGCTGGCGGATTCATTTCTTTCTGTTCTAGGCCGAATCATAGGTATAGGCCTAGCGTTGGTCCCTGACTAAGATTCTTTTCCTTGTAGTTAACATTCTTAAAGTTTATTTTCCCTAGGCATCCTGATTCGACAGCTATTACCATAGAGAAGTTATCTTTATATATATATTCTAAATTAATTTGCAATTAGATTAAGGCTGACATGATATAAATCATACCAAATGAGTAGTTTGAGGGCGCTGGTGTAGCCTAGGCTACCAAACTTCACTTCGCATTACCAGGATTCGTTGCAGATATAGAAATACAATCATCTTCACTTTAAATTTAATGATACTGGTGTTTTCTTTGGGGGGGAGGGGGCCGGGTGTTTGCTTATGTGTTCCTGAAATAGTCTCACAAGGAGTAACATTTCCGAATTTCGTCGAGAAACCACTCTAAAGCTGCCTTTATAAGTTTAAATGTTAAACAATAAAGGCACAGAACGTATCCTACAGATTTTCCTACTGCAAAGAATTTTTTTGACTGACAAAACACAGCAGGTGTCCTAAAGCATCACAGTTGAAAAGGCGAGCCCTGTTGATACAGCCTATAGGCCTACTGACTGCCAGGCGTTCTTAATAATGAGCAAGAACTTTTCTACTTCAGATTATAGGGCACATATAAGATGAGCGAAGTTCTGATTTAAAAACTGAAATGACCACTGCATGTATGTGCCCCAATAATATGATGAAAATATAAGAAATGTTATTAGAGAAAGAGTTTCTACTGCTGAGGAGGCATAACTGACTAGCATAAAATCATGGGTAAATGGAATTCAGCAAGCTTTGCTTACCACAGAATGTTATCTCATTTTCTCGTGAAGAATTCTTGTGGCCATCTCTTCCATTATAAATTACACACCGCACTATTATGAAAATAATCGGAAGAAAAATCGCCCGAGACACTATACAATATCCGCAGCTCCCAGGCTGGCGCCCTCTCTGTTGTTCTGCACAGTGTTGCCACATTGCTATACCACACTTCCACGCTCACCTAAATTTTATATTCATTCAACCATAGATAAAATCTAATGTATATATAAAAAATATGTTTTCCTTTACTATCTAAAGATCATTTGCCGTAAACATGGCGTGTTAACTATAAAATCTAAATGTTTATCATTACATAGGTCTCTTGACGTGTTACATGAACTGATGAGACTACAATTTCACTTTGTAAGGAACTTTCTCATAAGTTTACTCACAATCACTTTTCACATTCATTAAAACAATTTTAAATGGATTTAAATTGCCTTAATTAGACAGAAACCTAAAACTATCACTATATCTGTCACGGGCGGAATTTCCCCGCCACGACATTACCAGGATACAAGAATAAGAATAATACTATTCTACATATGCACTGTTGTCAGTCTTCTTGCCTGGAGACACAGGTCGGAGAATGGTACTGTCATAGTTGACACGGTGGGTATGAAGACTGACGTTTACGCTGCCTGGAAAATAAGGTAGGCCTGTCCTACCTGCTATTACATGATATTCCTTGTGTGTATGGGTCTTACTACTGATGAGGCCAGGTGAGGTCTTCCCACTGGGAGGCAATTGAAGTGATGATTTCCATCTTAGGGGTATTGAAGAAAATTCCTGGTATTCAGCTTGTTTCTTTATTACTCATTACATCATGCCAAATTTCTCCCAGGCCTAGTCTCCTGGACTTGATTAATTTACCAAGTCTTCAGAACTCCTGGACTAGATCTCTGGACTAGATCCCTGGAAATATTCATTTTATTTAATTTTTGATTTCCAGAAATCAACACAAGTGAGTAGTTTAAAACTACAACAAAAAAATAACTCTTTATACCTGAAAGATTTCTGAGATAAACTTAAAACTAAAATGAGGTAAAATTAGGCTAAGGTGCCTTTCAACAGGATATAGTCTAGCCTAGGCTTCTTCAGAAATCGTTAAGGATACCCTATGCAAAGTTTACATGGCTGATTTTTGACTAGGTTACAATAGGCCACAAAGTTAGGTTAGTTTAATGAGGGTACAGGCTAAGTCCCATGTAATTGGGTTTTCCAGGAATTTATATACATATAGCCTAACTATATTTATCAAAAATAGTCATAATTCCTCATTCAAACAGGATGTCTAGGGTAGGCCTTCTTAAATTACTGTATAGCCTAGTCTAAGATCATGATCGGCAGTGGAAATTTCCATGAGGGGAGGTAGGGGTAACCCCAAGATGCCCTGTAGGACGGCCATGTTGTGGTACCCTTTGGCACTCGTATTTGCAAAAATTGTATACAAATAAAACTCTTATAACTACTTTTTTAATGTTTTCAACCCTGTCAAACGCTAAGTTACAACTCAAACTAACACAGCAAAATTTCATGACAACTAATGAACGTGAAGCATCTTTCACGACAATGAAAATTTTCCTCGTTAAGGCATTGCAACATGTTTGACTGGGCAGGCAACTATGCACTTGAATTCTCGTCTGCTACTGTTCTTTCATGATAATGATCTGTTCTAACTAATGAACTAATGGTAATATTACAACTTTAAAAGCTTACCTTGCAAGGGATACATAATCATTTGCATTATTAATTTGGTAAAATAGCCAAATTGAAGGCTGGACTGATTGACGTCCTAACACTCGAGAGCATTCGTGATTCTTACATGTGTTGTTAGTGTTACCAAAAAACAGACGAAAGATTCAGGGCAGCGCTCCCATACTCAAAGTGAAAGATAAACAAAACAAGGGACTGGCTACACTGCCACACTCGTCCACAACAGAAACGAAAACATTTCACAGTTCCAATCATTTTTACAATAGTAGTGTAAAGATATTAGAGGAGGATGATGAATCAATTCCTAAATAAATCACTAATAATTAAAGGAATATTTTTCCTATTACAAAGCTTTTCCCTCGGGGAAGAATTGATTCATGTCCACTCTCATATCAAGGACAATTTTTCTAACGGAACCAAACAGCTCCTTAGCTGGGTCTGCGACTGTGGAAAACAGGTCTTGTACAGTAGAAACAAGCAACAATCTCAACTAGAGACTAAAGGGGCTCTTGCAACAACATAACACAAGGATATACTTGAGTACTAAATGGGGACACTACCCTATAGGTGTGCGTTCAATACAGCTTTCCTAATAGCTTTGTCTAGCCTAATACTGGAATTAGATTGACTCCACTTACACAGGATGTCACATCACTCTGCAACAAAAGAGTTCTCCACATGTGAAGACGGAATTTACTCCTATTGAGGCGTCCTAATGATTATCAAACTCACCAGCGCTAATGGCTAGAAACGACTCTTAAACTTGAATCTCAAAGGGGTTTGGAAAGTGGTGTACTCTATCCTCTAAGATGTACCAAACCAGTACTACAAGAGCAAAACTCTGACAATTTCCTATAAGATAAGACCCATAAGACACAATTGCATTCCCAACCAGGGCACTATGTGAATTCTTGTACAAAATGTTTTACATCATTCCTTGATTCATTACCTGGAATGTGAGACGTATGTGTAGACATTATGAATGGTTGAGTGTTATTATGGATGGGGGTTAAGTGTTGTATTGTCCCCTGCATGTCAACCAACTTCAGGTCCAAGTTCTTGATTTGATTTGATAAATCTCCCACTTGAGACCAAACGTCCTGGTAGGACTGAGTGAAGCTCTTAACTGTCTGTAATGTTTGTTGTGTTTCTTGTTCTAATTGAATTAGATCAATATATGATTCATCAGTACCAGTCACCATTGTTACAATATTTCAAACACTTATATATAATCAAATAATAAAATGTAAACTACATTAAGAGACAATACCAAACAATCCGTCACTATAGAAACAATGAATATGCATGTAAATAAGTCATGACCTTAATCAGACAAAAATCAACATTATTGTATAATGAAATGCATACAATACAACAAAATATTATAAGTGACCTACATAATATATATAGGCACAGTGGGTCTGGATCAATAGCACTGGGCTACAGATCCAACACAGCTGCCACCAAATGTCACGGGAGGATTTTCCCTCGCCACGACATTAATATACTGTAATAATAATACTATTGTACATATGCACTGATGTCAGTCTTCTTGCCTGGAGACACAGGTCGGAGAATGGTACTGTCATAGTTGACACGGTGGGTATGAAGACTGACGTTTACGCTGCCTGGAAAATAGGGTAGGCCTGTCCTACCTGCTATTACATGATATTCCTTGTGTGTATGGGTCTTACTTCTGATGAGGCCAGGTGAGGTCTTCCCACTGGGAGGCAATTGAAGTGATGATTTCCATTTTAGGGGTATTGAAGAAAATTCCTGGTATTCAGCTTGTTTCTTAATTACTCATTACATCATGCCAAATTTCTCCCAGGCCTAGTCTCCTGGACTTGATTAATTTACCTAGTCTTCAGAACTCCTGGACTAGATCTCTGGACTAGATCCCTGGAAATATTCATTTTATTTAATTTTTGATTTCCAGAAATCAACACAAGTGAGTAGTTTAAAACTACAACAAAAAAATAACTCTTTATACTAGGGTGGCCAGACGTCCTGCTTTAAGCAGGACAGTCCTGTTTTTGAGCATTCTGTCCTCTGTCCTGCTTTGCCTTAAGAAGGACAATAATAATGTCCTGCTTTTTGTGTCTGTCTAAAAAATCAGAGATGTCTTTCTGCCGAATGTTGAAGTGAGATTTAACCATAAATGGACCACGGAGTTTGGATTTATTTTTAAAAGCAGAAAAGGTGATTATTATGCACTTTGCACAGTATGCCATTGTGATATGCATATCGGTGGCACGGGAAAAATTGCAATTGAACGACGTGCTGCCTCAGATAAACATAAAAATAACACTCGTAGTGCTGGCACATCATCAGTGTTATCATATTTCTGCCCATCTCGATCATCTCAAGATGATAAAATAATGGCTGCAGATTTGTGTAAAGTGTTTCATGCTGTGAAGCATCATCAATCATACAGAAGTGTTGATTGTGGAGTAAAAGTTGACAAAGAAATTTATAGTGACTCATTGATAGTGAAGGGAGTAACATATGGGAAAACTAAAACAAAAGCTTTGTGTGAAAATATTCTAGCCCCGTATTCTGTAGAAACACATTTGGAGTACATGGATTGCCCTTTCAATAGCAACTGATGCTTCAAACAAAGGTGCAACAAAGTGTTCCCCAATACTTTTGAGATACTTTCATTTTGAGAAGGGAGTGCAACATGTGTTACTTGACTTTTACAGCGATAACAAGGAATCATCCGAGGCCAAAACAAATCAGCGATCATCTAAACTAGAGACTTCAGGTTTGGATCTGATTAAAGTGTCTTCATACACTGCTGATAATGCAAGTGTAAACTATGGAAAACACAACAGTGTTTATCAGAAAATTGAAATGGCTCAAAAGAACGTTATTGCTGCAAACTGTCTGGCTCATATTTTGCACAATACAACAAAATTTGCTACAGCTAAAATGGATATTGATGTTGAAAATATTGTGCTAAAAGTTTACAGCTATTTTAGCATTTCAGCTAAAAGAACAGCACAGTTGAAGGAATTCTGTGAATTTGTGGAGGATGAGGTTGCCAATTGCAATCTATTGCAGCATGTTGTGACTAGATGGCTTTCTCTCTTGCCAGCTATTGATAGAATACTTAAGTGTTGGGAAGTCCTAAAAAGTGATTTCCAGAGCATAGGTGAAGAGGAGTCCCCTAGAGTACTATGGAAGTGCTTTGGAGATGAAGGAAATACCTGTGAATCCTCTGAGATCTATTTCTTCTTCCTTAGTCACACTCTTAAATTGTTCTCAGACACAATTGAAAAACTAGAAGCCAAGACATTCAGCATAACTTCAGTATTCACGTTAATGTCTGAACTGAAAAGCAAACTTGATAGAAGAGCAATTGATCGGTTTTTGGCTTTGCAGTAAACAAGCTTAGGCAACTTACACCAGATTTGTCGACGAAATGTAAAACAGACTTCATTGCTTTCTATGAAAGAGTTATAAAGTATTCAAGTGAAAGGTATGACTTCTCTGAAGACAACTTTCATAACAAAGAGTCAAAATTAAGTCTAACAAGAGCAATACCTTTTGAAGAATTCTGTGACACAATCAAGGCTTGTAACATTCAAGAAATATACATGGATGAATTATATGAAGAGTATGGGGTTGTGGAGGCAATTATCAATACTCCTGAGATGAAAGATAGCCACAGTGAGGAACGTTATCTCAGGCTGTTCAGTAAATTTGAGGTCCCTTTAACAAATCTGAAGAAGGTGAGTGCTTATATTTTCTCTTTTCCATGCAACAATGCTCACACAGAACGGGTTTTCTCAATGATAACTTCAGCTTGGACAAATGAGAGAAATCGTCTGCAAGTGGACTCGGTCAAAGCAGAGCTCCAAATTTGTAACAACTTTACAGAAGAATGCCTTGCTATGTACAAAAACTTTTTGGCAAATAGAAACCTCTTAAATATGGCAAGGAAAGGGGCAAAATACAAATGTTAGATTGATAATTCAGTAACTCCTTTATTTAGTTTCTAAAATAATGTTAATTTTTTCACCCAAGTTATTTTTATTTTTATTGTTATTATGTACTAAATTGTCCCATCATTCATAAAATAGAGCATTAATTAATTTTAGTTCTTTACTCTTATAATATTTGACAAATAAACGCTCATTTATACACACACAAACACACACACACACACAAATATATATATATATATATATATATATATATATATATAGATATAATTATATATATATATATAGCCTATATATAATACATCATTTCAACCCCTCAATAATCATGTTCAATTTAGGTAAAAAATTGGCTGAAAAAAAAAACAAAAAAAAAAAAATATTGTCCTTCTTTTTGGGAATTTTGAAGTGGCCACCCTACTTTATACCTGAAAGATTTCTGCGAAAAACTTAAAACTAAAATGAGGTAAAATTAGGCTAAGGTGCCTTTCAACAGGATATAGTCTAGCCTAGGCTTCTTCAGAAATCGTTAAGGATACCCTATGCAAAGTTTACATGGCTGATTTTTGACTAGGTTACAATAGGCCACAAAGTTAGGTTAGTTTAATGAGGGTACAGGCTAAGTCCCATGTAATTGGGTTTTCCATGAATTTATATACATATAACCTAACTATATTTATCAAAAATAGTCATAATTCCTCATTCAAACAGGATTAGTCAAGGGTAGGCCTTCTTAAATTACTGTATAGCCTAGTCTAAGATCATGATCGGCAGTGGAAATTTCCATGAGGGGAGGTAGGGGGTAACCCCAAGATGCCCTGTAGGACGGCCATGTTGTGGTACCCTTTGGCACTCGTATTTGCAAAAATTGTATACAAATAAAACTCTTATAAATACTTTTTTAATGTTTTCAACCCTGTCAAACGCTAAGTTACAACTCAAACTAACACAGCAAAATTTCATGACAACTAATGAACGTGAAGCATCTTTCACGACAATGAAAATTTTCCTCGTTAAGGCATTGCAACATGTTTGACTGGGCAGGCAACTCTGCGCTTGAATTCTCGTCTGCTACTGTTCTTTCATGATAATGATCTGTTCTAACTAATGGTAATATTACAACTTTAAAAGCTTACCTTGCAAGGGATAGATAATCATTTGCATTATTAATTTGGTAAAATAGCCAAATTGAAGGCTGGACTGATTGACGTCCTAACACTCGAGAGCATTCGTGATTCTTACATGTGTTGTTAGTGTTACCAAAAAACAGACGAAAGATTCAGGGCAGCGCTCCCATACTCAAAGTGAAAGATAAACAAAACAAGGGACTGGCTACACTGCCACACTCGTCCACAACAGAAACGAAAACATTTCACAGTTCCAATCATTTTTACAATAGTAGTGTAAAGATATTAGAGGAGGATGATG
>NC_061109.1:28540040-28550040 GCF_015104395.2 Macrobrachium nipponense | reverse complement strand
AAGTACAGCACAGTGGCTCATCAGCGTATGTTTTACATGTATTTGGGACCAGGGTAGTATAACATAGCAGATATCCGGCCTTCACGCTTATGAAAGAGGTCTGTTGACCCTCTTTGTATTTTGATGCCGATCGAATGTCACAACGTAAATATGCTGTTTTTTTCTGCCTTTCACTATCGTTGCTTTTTATTAGTAATTACAAACTACTTTTGGAATGATAATTATCTATGCCCAAGTTTTCGTGTTCTATCTTTCTAAATTTGATGTTTTCATCATTGATGACGATTTAAAAAAATTCTCAGCAAGTAGTCCATGACTTCTGCCTATATATATATATATATATATATATATATATATATATATATATATGTGTGTGTGTGTGTGTGTGTGTGTGTGTGTGTGTGTGTGTGTGTGTGTGTGTATTATAATGCCTTCTGAGATTACTCACTTGTGTTGCAAATGTTAATTTTGTCTGCGTAAAGAAGCCAGAATGATTTACTATACATTCTGTGATATACCTCTTTCTCTACTTTGATTTCCTTTTGTAACAACTTTCACACACGGCAGGTGAATTTGGTTCGCTTAGCAACACGTGCTGTGTTCCATCAACAAGCAACAATTAAATGAACATGTCTTCGATTGGTTTATCAGCAAATCACAAGGGAAACGGAAAAAATAAAAACAGGCTCGGAAGAAGACCAAAATGCATCTCTATTTTGAACGAGTGGACATAATCTCTTGCGGAAATCATCACGGATATTCAAGAAGCAAAATTTCCCGCTCGTCTACCCGAGCGAGGGGGAGAGAGAGAAAGAGAATGAGAGAGAGGAGGGGAACCCAGTGGAAACTGGCATCCACACGAACCGACCCCCCACTCTTCCCCTCTCCCTCCCCCCCTCATTACCCTCCTTGCCTTTGATCGAGACGAGGTTGCCTGGTGGTGGCGTTCGTTCGGTTCAGTACCTCTCTAGACTCGTTGCTGTAAGGACGTCCTCCGCTTCGTACTCTGTGCTGTGTTTGCCCTTCTCTTCCTCCTCCCACAGTTTGAAAGGCTTTATTTAAGACTTTTTGGTGGTGATCATGGATTCGAAGAGACCTCCACCCAGACCGGTGAATTTAGAGGAGGCGGACGATGGTGTCGTGGAGTTTTCGCCGCTCAATCAAGAGGACGACGAAGGCACAGTCACTATCGAAGTGCCTGTGGCCGAAGAGAGAGCCGCATGGGGATCTAAAATGCAGTTCATGCTTTCTTGCATTTCTCTTTCCGTCGGTTTGGGCAACGTTTGGAGATTCCCCTATTTAGTGCAGCAAGACGGAGGAGGTAAGTGGTCATGCTTGACACCGTAGAGTTTGTTGACATTCGTCTTCTGTTGAAATGTGACTAGGAATTTACGACCGCCGTCGCACACACGCTGACACAAGCAGGTTTTATGTGGTGTGGTCGCGGAGTCGTTCGTTTCATATAATTCTCTCTCTCTCTCTCTCTCTCTCTCTCTCTCTCTCTCTCTCTCTCTCTCTCTCTCTCTCTCTCTCTCTAACAAGTTTACTGTTTTTGAGTTCTCACCATTTTTGTGGGGATGATTATTTAGGTTAAATAATTGGCAACACTGTGCTAGTACTATTTGACATCTCTTATGTGCGTTTTGCAACTGGCATTTAGAGTATTTTTAAAGTTCGATTGAATATCGACCTAGCCCTGCATATAAACCACTAGATTTATGTACTTACCATTCTGCATGAAAGTGTGTTGGTGGAGATACAGACACCCATGGAAAACGAAAAGCGCTACAGAAAAGTAGCGTGGTTAGCATTTCTGGGAATGTGTGTGTGTGTGTGTGTGTGTGTGTGAGCGCGTGTGTGTAAGAGAGAGATGTAAGTGTGTGTGGTGTGGTGTGCCTGGGTGCTGTTTGGCGGATCAATATTGCTCGGCTGGAGCGCTTGAACTAAGCTCTGAGACACAGTCCTAAATGTTTACATAGATCGCCTCAGGGGCGAGAATACACGTTCTCTCTCTCTCTATCCGTCCTGTTTTTTTCTTTTCCTTGTAAGGGAGGAAACGTCATACTAGGCGGGGGTGGATAATGTCATCTCACCTGCCGTTAGGTAACTTCTCCCTCAAGGTATAAAAGGAGAATTCGTGCTGACTTAAAGGGGAAGGAGCCAGCGTGGTTCCTCCGTTTGAGTACACATACACACACAAACACACGCATGCGTATGCCTGTTTTCGGTTGAAAAATACAAATCTATTGTGGTGGGAAATTCATTGATATTGGTGCCATGTGATCCCACAGGTCAGCGTTAGCGTTATTGTAAGGAATACACATTAAGACAAAACTAGTTCTCAAGTAGCAGTTTCGAAGAATTCGCGCCGTCTTATATGCTGTGCGCACTATGGAATGGTAGCCGAAAGGCCTTCATTAATGAGACTTTGAATTTGTATTTCAATGAATGATTGAATGATAGCGTGTGCCTTGATGTATTTGCGTAAATGCTTAAGGTATTGTGTAATCATCCACGCTAAAGCTATAATACCTGGGAAATATATATATATATATAGTGTGTGTGTGTGTGTGTGTGTGAGTGAAGATTGCAATGCTTTTATTAGCTGTATCCAATCATTAACCATATCACTGCACAATGATGATCTATTAGTTATGCATCTTTCGTGGATCCCTGCCCCTTGTAGTCAGGTAAAGATTATGAGCACAATTAAATCTGGTCTTTCATTACAATATACTATGTATTTACGAGCTGACCTTTGCAGGGTACTGTGGATGAGCGTGACCTACCAGTTCATTAGGGAATTTCTTGCATAATTAATAGTTTCCCAATTGTAGGTCACGTGGAAGTTCCTTTCAATCCCGACATAATTGGTGCAGTGGTCATTAGTGATACTGATGCAATTTTTAACTTGTTTTAATTTCTTTGATGTTTTTGTTCGTTAAGTCTTAGAGGACGTATTTTCATATTTTTAATGGGATGTCATTGTTTTTCCTGTAGTAGTTACCATTTACACATTACTTGTTCTCAGCACCTGCTTCATTTATTATTCCAGTTTCTGGAATATATACTTGTTCTTGTTTTAAATCGTATGGGGTTCGGGCCACGAAAGATTGTGAATATTTTGTTTTGTTTTTTTGTAAAGGCTTGTTTTATTATAGGTTATTAATTTTTTTTTCACTTGTTTGTTTACCAATTTATTATTTTGAAGATCCTTGATTTACGTTGTTACTGATTCTTCGTAAATACTGCTGCATCATTTTTAAATGTGAGTTTTAAGGGGATTTCGGTTCATAATGCGAAAATTGTTGATATTTCAGATGTACCTCAAGGATATATGAATACAGAGTAAATGAAAAAGAAAGAAGTTGATAACAGCGTATAATTTTATTAAATATATAGGAGGCGTATGTCCCCTCGGACTAAAAGAAAGAAAAATAACATAAGATAGATGAGCAACCCAGAAACCTAGATTAAGAACAGACAAAAATAAGATAAAAGCTGAAGCCTTTGGTATTGTTTAAAACTAATTTACGGAGCTGCAGATTATCCCAGTGCCTAAGTTCGGAGTTTGTTTCAAGTTCTTGAGAGTCGAGTTTTCAAGTTTTTTTTTTTCTTCTTCTTCCTCTTCTTTCCATTCAGACACTAGGGGAAAACTTCTTCGTTTACCTCGAGTTCTGGTCTAAGATATTTTCTTCTTGGGCTTGAAGGACGAAAATAGTTGGCTGTTTGTCGCAAGTTCAGGGAGGCCCGAATAGTTCCGGTCGGCCTTAGTTAAAATTACAGCTTGCGGCTCGTTGTAGGCTTCGCACTCGGGAGAGATAATTTCCATTAACTGCCTTTAATTGCCGTAGTCTTTAGGGTAAGGCCTAGTAAGGTTCATCATGAGGTGGCTGGTGTGAACCAGTTCTCTTCCCAAGATTGTCGTCTGTTTTGGTTTAATTCAATGCTTACCACTTCACCTCTCGATGTTTAATTAATTTAAATTTATATTATTTTTTTTAAATTAATTTTTTAATACATATATATATATATATATATATATATATTATTATATATATATATATTTATTATATATACACACATATACACACGTACATATATATATATATATATATATATATATATATGTATATATATATATACTATATATATATATATATATATATATGTATATGTATGTGTATATGTATGTATGTATGTTAGCACCCAGTATCGTTTGTGTAGAGAAGAAAATCTAATATGCTCAACTTGCCAATGGATGGCTTGTATGAAAGTTCCTTGGAAAGTACTGTTGTCAGAGCTTAAGAAAGCGACGTAACTGCCCGAGGGTCGGAACTTACCGTCTTGAACCTCTCTTATATCACCGTAATTTTGAAGGACACGGGTACTTTAGTGCATATAATATTGCCCATTCATTGGTGTATATATTAAGTGTTTTAATTTAGAATACGCCATAATTTCCCTATTTTTTCTCGGTCTCTTTTTTTATACTTCTCTTTACTTATTGTTCTAGTTAATGGCACAATACCTTGTCTCGCTGGAGGATCAGTTTTTCTTTAGAATTAGAATTCCATTAATATATATGTTCTCTATAAGTAATGGTGCATCAGTAACTGTAGTAATTGTGATTTTTACGCCAACAACATCTTTAACAAATACAACAAAGTAATCTGTAAGAGCAACGTCCAGATAAATGGAGGAAAAAGTTGTGTTAGTGCCGGTTTGCCGCGTTAAATCAATCACCATGTCCACGCCAAGGGAGGGAAACTTTCTGGAAAGGAAAACGTCTTTTGGCGCATTTAAGAAAGCTTTCGGATCACTTGTTAAATCCTTTACTTAGCTTTCGAAAAGAAAGTCACGTTGAGAAGCTGTTTCTCGCTCCCAACATTTTTAGTTGTAAGATCAAGCTTTTGAAGAAATTTAATCTTTTCGAAAATAATTTTAAATCAAAAGATTTAATTCTAACTTAAATGAAACGAATCAAGAAGTTCAATTTCAAAATTAGGTTCTAAAAAAGAAAGCGAATGTTCTGTCCTCTTCCTCCAGCGAAAGTGCTTGCTTTCACTCTTCGTAAACACAGTCAAGTAGAAAGTCCTGAAGTAAAGTTCTCAAATAGAAAAAAAAACTTGCTTTCATTTTTCGAAAGCGAAGCTACGTCAAATGAATGCATCTCTCTCTCTCTCTCTCTCTCTCTCTCTCTCTCTCTCTCTCTCTCTCTCTCTCTCTCTCTCTCTCTCCAGACTCTGCGTCTTTGGTCATTCAAAGATGGAACCTGTTAATTAAAAACATTCCAAGGAAAATCCACTTAGGACTTCGTGTAGTGTGAACCGTCCGTCGGGGCTGACCTGGTCCTCGTTGCTTGTTCTCTAATCCCGAGCAGTGTTTCGAAGTCAGGAACATATTAAAGCTGGCGAGAGGAGCGCTAGAACACGTTCCCTCGAGTCAGTCTTTTCTTTTGTGATTCTTTCGTAGTCTCTTGCTTCCTTTCATTTCGCTAACCTTGTTACAGGTCGTGATGGTTTTGTCTTGCACTTTGGATTTATGTCCTGCCAAGCCCTCCACAGGGGAGATTCCCTCTCTGGCAGGTCCTTGTACGTTTTCAAAATAAGGTGTTTCTTATTGTTTTTATATATATCATTGTCTTTTAGTGTTTTCTCGTCAGTATCATAGCTCCTGCAGAATAGGAGAGTCTTTAGTTCTTGTAGGTCTTGTCTAGTGCTTTTTAGTTACGTCTCTCTCTCTCTAAATCTCTCTCTCTCTTTCTCGTTCCTTCTCCTCAGTCTCTCTCGTCTCTCTCTCTCTCTCTCTGTTTACTATATATATATATATATATATATATAGATATATATATATATATATATATATAATATGAAATTCGGAGGAATAAAAAGAAAATAGTCAGCGTTAAAGATGGAATACTAATGAGTCTCTTCATAGATAAATGTATCCACATGTGATCTCAAAACACACACATCGGTACATAGTGCACAGTATATACATTAGATAAATGTGTACAGGGACAAATACATGCATACATTCATGAACACATACATAAATACATAATATAGGTCACTTAACATTTATTTACACAAACAAACACATATGTGTGTGTGAATAAATGTTGAGTAGCCTATATATATATATATATATATATATATATATATATCATATATATATATATATATATATATGTATGTATGTATGTATGTATGTGTGTATGTATGTATGTATGTGTGTGTGTGTGTTCATGAATTTCATGAGTGTGTATGCATGCATTTTTCACTGCATACATTTATTTACTGTGTACCGTGCTACACACTATGTAGTTAGGTGTGTGTTTTGTGGATACATTTATGTATGAAGAGACCCATTAGTATTCCATCTTTAACGCTGCCTATTTTCTTTTTTGTTCCTCCGAATTCAGGAACAACATCGGTGTTTCCCCGTGTGCTTCAGCATTTTTTTTTTTTATTCTTAAGGATACTGAAATTCAAGTTAATTCTAATAACTTACTGGGCTGTTTCACAATTCCATTGCAGATTTCCTTGGGTTTCTGTAAATTGAAGTTTAAACTTATGCGAAAATTAGATGGTTTCTCAGCTGTTGGCGTGTTCTCATTTTTGAAAATATTTCATATGCTGTTGTTGAAATTTTCAACGATATTTATTTTACTATCACTGTTTATGATATGAAATTGTCGCAGCTGTTGCTGTTTTTCCAGTTATGTACATATTCCTTTTATGTTTATGGTGCCGCAGAGTAGTCAGAGATGCTGATGTAACCGTTAATGACAACATTTTATAACTAAAACGGACGAGCCAGTCTCGCCCTTCAGGATACAGGCCCGAGGTCAAATAGCTTTTTGAAAGTCATGGAAATGAATATTTTGCAACATAGTGATATGAACTGAAGTGCGACTGCCGTAGACTTTGGAAGATTTATCTCTTTGCAAGTGCTGCTAATCTTACTTACTAGTTTCGACGCTGGAAATTGACAGCTTCGTAGAAGTTAGAGAGTAAAAGAAATTTATTCTTGATGAAAACTTTTGACAATTTTATTTTCAGTTATTTCACGTAGTTGTAAATTGATGACATGTGTGATACCTGTATGTTTTGTATATAATCTAGTAAACTGAGGAACTTACTGCAATGCTTATTGCTGATTGCGATCGCCGTCGTATATCTCTTCTCAGCACTTGCCAAGTTTGTTGCTATTGTTAGAAGGCTTCGGATTAGTTTTGGGGAAGGTTACTGGGCCCTTAATGTGTTGGCTTGGCTCCCTTGTCCTTACCCTTGACATTTAATGGCGGTTTGCATGTTGTGTTTGGCTCCATTACGACCCCCCCCCCCCCCCTCTCTCTCTCTCTCTCTCTCTCTCTCTCTCTCTCTCTCTCTCTCTCTCTGACATAAGTTACCTCCAGAAAGTAGTTGGCTTGACGAGTCTTGCAATCTTGCACCTTCTGTAAACGAATGGATTTGTAGCAGATTTATTATTTTTCCTGAATCGGTGCTTTCAAGGAGCCATGAAATATCGTTGTATCGTCACCCTATTATTATTATTATTATTATTATTATTATTATTATTATTATTATCATCGTCATCATCATCATCATCAAAATCATTGTCACCGCTATTATTATTGTCTCCTGTTATTTATTATATTTGGCGGCGCTTTATTTTCAAGGTTGATATTATAATATTGCTTTCAAAACCCGTAAATTTAACTTTTGATCCATTTCTTGGTCTCCCTCCACTTCACTGGCCAATTCCATTAGACTTTTAATGTGGCATAGTGGTGTCAATAATAATAATAATAATAATAATAATACCTCGCTCAACTCGAGAGCATCAGCAAGGCTATCATTATTTTTTCATGCGGAAAGTAGGGGTACATTAGTATTTAAAAATGAAACTTCGAATAAAAGAACACTCGCCATCAATATATTGTATTTCAAGAACGTTAGAACATATCACATATTTGATGTTTTCGTAGCTGCAGTTGGGGCTCGAAGCATTAATGATTCATTGCTCCAATAGATGTTTGTAGAGTCTAAAACATAGAATTCTTCACATAAATAGAGCCCCCCCGTGAATTCAGTGGATAGATCTTATCCTGGTTGGCCAGCGCTGACTGCCGCCATTCTTGACCATGGTTTCAGCCAAGGCCAATAGAATATACAGGTCAACCAGCGCAGCTTTCGCTCGGATAGCCGTTATTAATGTGACGTCACTAGGTTCAACAACTGAGACACGTGTCCTCTCTCGCTCGTTTTCTTTCTCTCTCTGACTGCTTATTCATAATCACGTTTAATTATACTGTTATTATTATTATTATTATTATTATTATTATTATTATTATTATACTTTTGATATTAATATAAAATAATGATAATAATAAATATAATAACAACAGCCACGACCAACAACAACAACAATAATAATAGTAATATCAGGAGTATTACAATAATAATAATAATAATAATAATATTGCTATGATTATTATTATTCTTTTATTCTTGATACTATTATAATTATTATTATTATTATTATTATTATTATTATTATTATTATACTCTTATATTATTATTGTTTTTATTATTATGGTTATCATTATTATTATTAATTATTACCGTTATCATATATGATGGAGGCGATTTATATTTATACAATGGTGACCTCTCAATAATCATATCTGGAAATTTAAGAAAAAAAAATATGCTAAGGTGCAAAATTGATCAGACGACAAGTTGGTGCGAGTTAAAATTCTGTAGGCCTTGGGACCAATATGACCTTGAGACAGAGCAAGGCCTGAGACAGATTGAGTAGGAGAGAGATGGATGTCTGACCTTCTGGCCCGCTCATTACAGACTGACCATAGGTTCAGTCTAGGACCTCTTTTGAACCTATTGACGTCATGGATGCGCAAACGACAAAAATTTCGAGCGGCCATGGGTTGACCTTGGTATTCTATTGGCCTTGGTTTCAGCTAGCTACTCAGGATGGACAGTTTCTTCGTCTCGAATTCAAGGTTTCCAGTGAAAAGCGTATACGAAAGTATGAGGGAATCAGAAAACGAGAGGTCATTTCACGTGGCAGCAACATATACGTAGTACATAATGTATGGTGAATTTAACCCGTATATTTCAAACTTTGGTGGTTGACTGAATCCAGATTAACGCTTATATATGATAGTACCCGCATGAAAATGATAGTCGGCAAATCCGTACCGAGCGCTTTCCGCCTTTATTGAGGCATTGTAGGGGCTTATCATTTCCTGTGGTATTCGCTTTTATAATGAAGTTACGTGCATGTACTATGATTTTTAAGCTTATATATATATATATATATATATACATAATTGTATATATATATATATATATATATATATATATATATATATATATATATATATATATGTAAAATGAGTAACTTGATAACAAAATATATAAAACGTGATGCTATCTATAATATACATATATGATATATGGATAATCTGCATATATTTATATACGTAATATACAAATGCTTTGTAAAACCTCAGGGGCGTTCAAACAATCAAACTTGACCCTTTAGGGGGCGAACAAATGTTGGAGTGGTCACAACCTATAAAGTCGTCATATGTCAAGGTCGTGCGGTAAAGACGAAGTACCTTGAGGCCTGACAGTGTTTCAGTAATAGTTTGGCTTCAGGTTACGCCATTCAATTACGGGACGCTTTTCACTTCGTTGCATAAATGTCAAGGTTATTTGGAGATCCGGAAAATATAATCATACGTTTAGATCAAATACACGTGTAAGTCCACGAAGTCATTCTGTGGAATGAAATCATGTATTGAACTGATGTACGAGCGCGCATTCTGAAGGTCGTGTCGCAGAACGAGATAAGGCGACTCGTACTACGTGCAAAACCCTCGGTAGCGTTTAGCCTGGATAATAGCGCAAGAAAGCACAGGGTCTTCGTGCATCAGTCCCATAGGAGCATTTGATCGTTTTTTGTC
>NC_061109.1:28517540-28535040 GCF_015104395.2 Macrobrachium nipponense | reverse complement strand
AGAGCAAATTCACTTTATATTTAGAAAGCAATAAAGATAACGCTAAAGAGATAAGTCAAGAGGAAAAGATATTCAGTAAAAGTAAACCAGGACTGATTTGTCAATTTAGATTTAATGCTCTAATTAATTAGCGTCTTCATTGCTTAGGATACAATGACACCCGTCTTTCTACTCGTGATAGAACAGGTCTCTCTCTCTCTCTCTCTCTCTCTCTCTCTCTCTCTCTCTCTCTCTCTCTATAGTATCTAAAACCATATTTGCGTTAGTTTTAGATTTGATATATATATATTTATATATTTATAATATACACATATATATTTATATATACTTCCGATCTGAAGAGGGTCTACTATGCTAGAGTATGTGGGGCGTGAATACATCATTACTCCTCTTATATACATTCTAAAGTGACACCGATTCCTTGCCAAGTATAACAAAACTCCGTTCGCTCTCATCCACAGTCTCTCTCTCTCTCTCTCTCTCTCTCTCTCTCTCTCTCTCTCTCTCTCTCTCTCTCTCTCTCTCCTTTTAGTCCAATATCTATAAGATGAACTCTTGCAAACAGTTCAGTTCAGACGCAGAGCAAATCAGTTTGACACATCATGCAAAGTAAGCGCGACTGAAATTCATTAATTCTTCATAAAAAACGTAAAGGAGGCTCTCGTCCGTGCAGTGGAATTTTTTTTTTTTTTTTTTTTTTATCTAGGGTGTGTTCTTGTGCAAAACGACTTTTCTTATACGCAGACGCATTCTTGCAAACGGTTTTTTTTAAATTTTTGTATGTAAAGGAAGGTATCTCAAGCCAAATAAACTGTCATCTATCAAAAGAATATTTTTGCAATTCAAAAAGAGCTTTTTAAGATACATTAAAAGTTGCGTAGAACAGAAAGCTTTATATTCAAGGCAAAGTTAATTTAATTTTCAACAGAGATACATAATTATCATTTACTGTGAGATTTTTCCTTCACAAAGAAAGCTCTTCAACAATACACTTTCTGTTATAAAGTCGTCCTAAATTTGTGCCCACTGAGCTTGGTCATACAGAGCCGTTTTTGAGCCAAGGTGACACTCTTCAGAAAAAAACATTTCCCTATGCAAAGCGAGTTTTCCTAAAGAAAGGAAGCTTTGCTATGTAAATTGAAAATAGCTCGGAGCGTAGCCCCCGGGGACCTGGGACGCAAGACATATTTAATTCCTTTTGCGCCATCTTTTCTGCTTCAAGAGACGTAATATTTACAGTTGCATCATGTTTATTTCTTTAAATTTGTACTCCTTTTTTTCTCTACTCTGTTTCAGGGTTTTTCACATATTTCCGTTAATATGGTTTGTTGTATAAGTTGGCGCTTTGTTATAGTAAAATATTTTAAGTGAACATCATGTTTTGTACTTATTCTACTTTTTTTGCATGAGATTTCCTGTTCGTGTTTGCCCCTCCCGGGAAATCAAATGAACGTTATATCATCGAATGTCAAGATTGTCTTTAGGAAAAGCTTTTGTGTGATTGAGCTGTGACTAAACACGGCCATTGGTTGGGTGTCCTCACAATCCTCTGTAGGTGTTGACTCATTCTTGTAAGTCGAGGACAATATGTCATGACTCTTCATTCCATGTCAAGGGCATTAGGTAGTGACCTGTCGTCCTAAGGCCTAAGCCAAAGACAAAAGGTTATGATTTATTTCCAAGTGAATGATGAAGGGTAATGATTTATCATTCCAAGTCGAAGACAATGGTGATGACTCGACGGTGCAAAGCGAGGAGAAAAGGGTAATCATTTTTCATTGCAAATCTGGGACCTTTACGTTTAATATTGAATAGGCTATTGGTTATTATTGATAGCAGTATCCTCCTCCTCCTCCTCCTCCTCCTCCTCCTCCTCCCCTCCTCCTCCTCTTCTTCTACTTCTTCTTCTTCTTCTTCTTCTTCTTGTGTTGTCGTCGTGCTCTTTTTGTTTTTTGTATTTTTCTTTTGAAGGAAATCCTTAACATCGCCACTTTTCGTTATCACAGCACATGAATTTAATGGTCCTCAACCTCAAGAGTTTCGTAAATTGAGCTTTGTGCCGACACCTGTTGACCTGTTGTTGTCAATAGTGGCTCTTTCGTAACCTCTGTAAGGTCTGTAAGGTAAGGAGGTCCTTTGCTGTTGCAGATAATTTCTGGAATTACAATCGATAGCGTTGTATTTTTCTGCCTGAGTTTTACTGCCTTGCTATGATGTTAAAGTATGCAAATTTTAACTTGCTTGATATATATTTTTATAGATTTTCGCTTCCTCTGTTTGTCACCTTCACTTCTAACGTACAGGTTTTTGGTTTCGTGGAAGCCTGAAGTGAATTATTTTTTCGTTACTTCTGTGTTGGTTGACTTAGAGTTGTGAGCTCCGCATCAGCCCTCTTGCCGCCTTCCTCTCGCTACTACAAGTTTGTCTTTCTCTACATCCAGTCAGAAGCCTTTTGGGACTGTTCAATGTGGATTTTTGCTGATTTCAAAATAATAATAATGATAATTTTGGCGAAATCTCTTGATTGCTTAGAATGCAAACGGCGACATAATTCTGGTTGGGAAATATCTTTGTTTATTTATAGGTTATCAACCTAGGATACTATCTAGAACAGCAAGTCTGCAGGCTGTCGATTAAAACAGACAACTATAGGTCTTGTAGCATTGTTACCGAGCAGCTTTGTTCCCCTGTTCCCCAAAGTCTGCAGCTGGATGATCTTACTTAATCCGCTTGTACTAATCGCCAGCTGTAACCCAGTTTCTGCGTCATCTTGCGTCTCAGGTATAGAGTCATTCGAGTGCAAATTTGTTTAACGTATCTTACGCTTAATTAAGGGATCGTGGGATTGGTGCTCTTGTTTTGCGTTGTTGAATACTTTGTCATTTATTTCATTTTTACATCCACAACCAGGTGTTAACTAGATATAATAAGCATTTTATTAATTGGTGGTAAATATCATTACCCCAAATATTGCAGCTGATGGCGGCTGTTGACAAATGGTTTCCGCCAGGCTTTAGATCACTTAATGTTCAGCAATGTTCGTGCAGTTGTTGGAAAGTGAAAAAGACGACGAATACACTGTGTTAAGGTAAATGAGAACCGAATAACGTCAATCCTTTTGGCTCATACAAGAGGAGGACCACGATTTAGTAAATATCGGACTTGTCAGGCGAAATGCCCCCTACTTGAGTTTTATGAGAAATGTCATGAAAACGTTTAGTTAAGAAGCTTTAGTGAAAGTAATTATTCCTCTAATATAGAGGAACACCACTGATAGTCAGAAACACCATTCAGAGTCACTAATCGATTATAGTAATCTGGTTTGTGAGGAAATTTATGGCATTCGGTATAGATTTCAATGGTAAGATACGAACGTCTTCAGCTTTATGACAGCGTTCATTTATTTAATCTTCCGTCTAAAACTTTATCTATATCAGTAACGCATGGAGAGTAAAGGAAGGGAGAAGTGCATCGATACAAGTAATCATGAGAATCAGATATATTGAGGTCAGGATTGTCTGTTTTGTGAAGGATGCTGACGATACTCTAATCGGTAGTTTAAAATCATTCTCATGTCTGCCACATCTTTATTTTGTTTTGTTTCAAATTAGACGAGTCAACAGCCTTGGAAACAGTACTTCGATTGTCGAAGATTCTTTAAAGAATTACCATGATTGTCCTTTATTTGCTTTATAAGATTGTAACTTAATTGACAAAATACATATAAAAAATATATAAGTAAAAGCAGATCCCTAGGGCCAGCCTTGTGAGAGCTGATAATCAGCTCAGTGGTCTTAATGATATTATTAATGGTAATAATTTGTAGTGAAACCCCTCCAAAAATATCCCTGCCGGGAATGACACACAGCATTGAGCCTTCGATTTCAGAATTGAATTATTCAAGATAGGCCTACAAGGAGCCGGTGTGGCTCTATAGTATGAGACAGGTGACAGGTTGTCCTAATTGAGTCGTAATCTGATGGCATGATTTCTGTTCTGTCGCTGGCGAACTGCTGTATCTTAAAAGAATGTATTATTCAGTTCCTATTCTTTTTAGGGTTGCTCCCCTTAGGGGGTTAGTGGCGTTATTGCACCTCATACGGTGCACTGCAGGCGTTACTTAAGATTCTTTCCAGCGTGCCTTCGGCGCCTAGCTGTCAACCATTTCTTTCCTTTGACTGAACCGCCTTCCATATTCTCTTTCTTCCATCTAACAATTGATTCATAGTGCAACTGCGAAGTTTTCCTCCTGTTACACCTTTCAAACCTTTTACTGTCAATTTCAGTTTAGCGCTGAATGACCTCATAGGTCCCAGTGTTTGGCCTTTGGCCTAAATTCTATATTCAATTGAATTTTTGGATTGCTGAATATACGGTTTGGGAAAGGGGCCCAAAATCCACTGATTCGTAAATTCAGAACTGAACTCAATTTCCATTCCAGAATTCGGGTCGAATATGATCCGAAATACTTGAGTGTCCTTTGGCTTCGGATCATCGCTCAAGTCCGGTTCTCTCTCTCTCTCTCTCTCTCTCTCTCTCTCTCTCTCTCTCTCTCTCTCTCTCTCTCTTTCTTTCTTTCTTTTTTTTTTCCTTCCAAGTTTTGTCAAGTTTCAGTGATTGGCTGCTTCAAGTATTAGTTTTCTGACGCAGTATAAGTTTCTTGACACTATTTGTGAAATGTCCGATTTAGCTGTACTACCTATTGCTCCTTTTACGCGATAATTAGCTGAATAGGACTTGTGGCTAAACTTTAAGTTTGTGATGTTGCATAAGTCTCATCGCATGTGCTTTCCTGTGGACTTGGTATGTAAATGTGAGTCATAATGAAAATTCAGTTTACATGATGAAGCCGTAACGTCCACATTTAGGTTCATTAGCGAGGCAAAGTCGGAAAGACACTTAAAACAGGCCTGTATACAGCTTAACTCGGAATAGATAATGAGATGGCGTCATAAGGTTTTCCAGTGAAAGATCTGAAGAGGATCTGAGAACTTTTTCCCGGTGGGAGGGGAACTTGGAAAAGCTTTCAGGACGCCTTTTTTCCCACTGCGTGTAGAGAGAGAGAGCTAGGGTGATAACTTTCTTCTCCTTCTCAAACACATCCCAGCTATAATATAGTTTGATGATCTTGAGTGGTTGTTTGGCTGTCAAATATTAAGCGCCTGTGCAGTGTTCATGAGGTTCTTTGTATGTACGGTTTCCCTAAGAATTCTTTTTATTATATATGACTGCAAACTTATTTTGTCTTAATCGTTTGGTATTTTATTCATATCGTGTTTGTTGAAGTTTCTAGACAAATGTTTTAAGTAATAATAATAATAATAATAATAATAATAATAATAATAATAATAATAATACTTTGGAAGAAGACCCTCTTTTAAACCAATTCTGTTAAACAAAATGGCAGAATTCAGCGAATTAGTCTTATATATTATCTTTTCTATTTTTCTTATTACTCGCTTTTCTGGCTCAACGATACTTCTTGATAATTGGCCAATATTCATATTGGGATTAATACTGAAAGTGGTATTTTACATAGAACAGGATTTATTAGACGGAAACTGGTATTATCTGTATACAGGCATTATCACCATACTGGTGTATGGAAAGGCGTTCCTCAGGTCCAGGTCAAGCAGGGGTCGTCGTCAGTGTTGGTATCATTCCATAAGCGAGGTCAATAATAATAAAAGGTCAATCTAAGTTACCAGGTAGGTAAGGTTTGGGTGTTGAAATATGCATTTTTTAATGTATGCTTAACGACCGTGATGATTAAGATTGGAAGGCTGCGATACGTTTATTCATTATATCCGTCCGTGGTTGGTCATCAGCAAGTATTGCCCAGTGACACAACACGTTCGTTAAGTACTTTGCGTCCTTGAAATTTAAGCTCGCGTAAAGATGAATAAAGTACGATACACACACACACACACACACACAGTAGGTAATACTTAAAATTCGACGTCAGAGTGAGAGAGTAATGGACATATTAAGTGAAGACTTCTGTTGTTTGTTGAACGAATAATCAACCTTTGACTCAGATTGCAAGTTTGTATGGTAGAATTGATTCTAATTTTTATTTCCCGGTTTATTCCTTTTTCAAGGTCAGAACTCTTTTGTGACGAACTAGTAGGTAAGTAAGACAAGAGATTCCTTTTATGGTCACGTTTTTGTTTTGTGAATAATGGAATATGATTCTGCTGTGTCATCAAATTACAAAGATGTTCATGTTTATGTACGTGTTTTCCTTCTTAAAATTTCATTATAATTTGCTGGGTTGTGATGAGTGCATTAAAAATCCCTTTTACGAGTCGAGATCTAACATAATTTTTCCTCTTTCGTTGAAGTTGACTAAGCAGGGGGCTGACTGGCAGATTATGAATAAACAGCGTTAGGTTTTTATTCAGTTAGTCTGTGCCAATTTGATGGTTTTGTTTGAAATAGGCTGTAGAGGAAGTCAGTCAAGGTCACATCCGATATCGTTCTCCTATTCTCGTTTCGCTGTTTATGGAGAAGCTGTAAAACCTCGATTGGTATATACACAGTGCCATCGCGAATCATCACATAATGGGTAGCCTGAGTGACCGTAAAGGCAAGTAAAAAGAAAATGTCATCGGGAAGAACTTTCTAGAAAACCAATATTACTAGAAATAAAACAGCAAACAGCCACCGTAGCATCCTTGAACTTTATTTGACATAATTTTCGAGACCACATGTCTCATCACACGTGGTTTCGAAAATTTGGCTAAATAAAGTTATAGGATGCCTCGATGGCTGTTTGCTGTGTTATTCCTGGTGAATCTGCGGCATTCTAGATGCCACAATCTTCCAGTAAAAATAATATTAACCATGCTGCATTACTGAACTGGGACCGGAGATAATAAGTAAAAAAGCCACAGTAATGTACATGAGGGACTGAATTGTTCATAATACATAAAAAGATTAAAAAGCGAATTTTCGACCGTTTGCACAGCGGGGCTCCCTTTTCAACTTTTTTTTAATTGCAAAAATAAAGACGCTCATGTACATTACTGTGGGTTTTTTTATTTAATGATAATATTTCATAGAATATCGGTGACCATTGTTAATGTGACATCAGTTTCCGTAAATGAATAGAGAAATGAAAGAAAATTAGGTCGTGGCGAGTCAGCATGTGTAGGTGACTCATGGCAAAGCAATTAAAGCAGTTAACTTCTTTCGTGGTCAGCATGATTTGCAAAGGGAAAGGATATCTACGTCTCGTTTGCATTTTCCTTGATATTTAAGTTCAGGGACTCCGGATTTTTAAACCTTTGCCTGTGCAATTAATAGCTTAGCGGTTTCGTATGATATGTGAAGGTGACTTGTATCAAGATTTCCTATAACACGTTTATTCATACGTTTCGGTTCCGCTAAAGAATCATAGACACTTCGGAATAACAGCAATTTAACAGCTTTAGATAATATCGTTGATGTGCTAGGCCTATGTATTATCAGATGTTGAGACTGTAATATCAAGGAAATTACAGTGTGTTTAAATTCACGAATTGTACGCGTATGTCTCGGAAAGCTGTTATTATTATAGTAAGTGCCGCCAGTGGACCTCATGCGGTGCACTGTAGGCATTACCTAAGGTTCTTTGCAGCGTGCCTTCGCCCCTAGCTGCAACCACTTTCGTTTCTTTTACTGTACCTCTTTTCATATTCTCTTTCTCCATCTTACTTTCCATCCTCTCCTAACACTTGATTCATAGTTCAACTGCGAGGTTATCCTCCTGTAACACCTTTCAAACCGTTTACTCTCAATTTCCATTTCAGCGCTGAATGACCTCATAGGTCCCAGTGTTTGGCCTTTGGCCTAAATTTTATATTCAACTCATCTCTAGGCTTGGGTGAAAAAATACGAGACTAAATGCAACGAAAATGATAAAAACATGAAAAAATAAAACCAAATTTTCAAGACTTGTTTTGCATCGAACTTTGGACAAAGGAGTTAATAAGGAGGAGGAAATAATGTGCTGTCGAATGAAAAGATAATGATAACAAGGAGGATGAGAAGGGGAAGGAGTGAGGGACGACGAGATATATTCTGGAATAAGAAAATGATAACACCAGGTTGAAAGGAAATGATTTTGTTTCCAAGATACTAGAAGATGATGCCTCAACAAAGAGAAGAATAAGGAAGAAAGGCTTTTTTTTTCCTATAAATTTGCTAACGATAAGAATACATGATAAAAAAAAATGATAATGGGCATTAGATGTAACACCCCGCCCCCCCAAAAAAAGCAAAATTAACTCTAAAAGAGAGACATTCCGCACAAGAAAGGGATGAAAAAAGAATACGTTCAAGAACGATAAAAGTTGCAATAAACCTGCAAGAGAAAAGTCATACAGATATTTGTTCCAGCATTCTTTGTGAATTACATTTTTTACATCTTCCACTCGGACGGTATTTCCAGGAACATAGGTTTTTCCAGGCCCAATATAGTTTTTCCCAGCATCCCTAAAGTTAACGTATAATGGAAGGATGGCTCGCGCAGACCAAGTGCTCGTTTCAGCTTGGCACATAATTCAGGCTGAAAAATAATCCTTGTTTGTTTTTTGTTTTTTTTTTCCTCCAGGTGTGGTGGGGGAGGGGCTGAAATGAATCCCCCTTTTTTCGGGGGTTGGAGGAGGGGTGGAAATGAATCCCTTTTTCGCGGGTTGGGGGAGGGGCTGAAGTGAATCCCTTTTTTCGGGGGTTGGGGAAGGGGCTGAAATGATTCCCCTTTTTTAAGGGGTTGGGGGGGAGGGCCTGCAATGAATTCTTTATTTTCGGGAGTGAGGGGAGAGGCTGGAAGGACTCCTTTTGCTTGGTGGTTGGGGTGGTAGCTGAAGTGAATCCTTTTTTGGGGGGCTGGGGGCCTGGTGAGGAGGGGCTGAAATGAATCCTTTATTTTGTGGGATCGGGGGACGGGCTGAAAAGAATTTTTTGTGGGTGGCTGGTTGAGGAATTTAATATTTTTTTCTTCCATGTTTGGTATCATTTCTCGTATTGATGGTCCTTCATTTTCAGAAGTATTAATAACTTGTGCAAGTAAAATTATGATAGACATAAATTGTTTGCATGCCTGTACTAAAATGGACTAATGATTGTGTATATATAATATATATATGTATATATATATATATATATAATATATATATATAATATATACGTATATATATATATATATATATATATATATATATATATATATATATATATATATATATATATATATATATCGATATATATATATATATATATATAATATATATATATATATATATATATATATATATATATATATATATATATATATATATATATATATATATATATATATATATAATATATATATAATATATATATATATATATATATATATATATATATATATATATATATTCAAGTTTAAAATCACTAAGACGTATATTGAAAATATTGATAGATATTTTAATATCCATTTATGAAATAAACGCCTTAATATCGTAAAAGAAAACAATTTCTTTTCATCATTAATTCCCGAATGCGGTCCACACAATATCACTCTCAGGCCTGAATTTGAGATTCAGAAAATGGAGGGCTGCGCTCAGAAGCTCATGTATCTACGTGCATGGCTGCAATTACTGGGACATTATTACGTATTGCAGTTGTGCCGCAGCACGCAGTTTGAGTAAGTGTTTCCGCTTCGTCTTCTACCCTCTCTTTTGGGTGCTTGTCTTTTTTCATGTTGAAAGCTGGAGGGAATTCGTTTTTTGCATGTATGATTATGTGTTATATATATAATATATATATATATATATATATATATAATATATATATATATATTATATATATATATATATATATGGGTGTGTGTGTGTTTGTTTGTTTGTTTTCTGACCTTGGTCTCGCAACTCTGGGACTAGGTCTCGTGCCTAATGCTCAGGTTAAGGTGGCATAAAACCCTTACGTACACTTAACCACTCCAATCTCACAGTGATCAAATTGATACTTTTAGGGCATTTTACTGGAAATGAACTTGGAAAAAAAATGCAGTTTTCCATCAGTACCTTATAGAGCTAACTTTAGTTTGAAGAGTGGGATTTTGCCTCTCATTTGTAGTAGCGATAAAGATAGGCCGTGCTTTGTATACTTGTAATGCCTGTAACATGCTTTTCCAATGCTGTATGCTGTTCATCAGGCTTATAATTTTCAAAAGTTACTGGGGCAAATCTCAGATCTCATGTGAAAGACTGATATTAACAAGTTTTACGGTTTTCAGACATATCCTGACCCAAAAACAAGTGATTTTCTCATAGTTCGACATTAATTTTCATAATTTAAGTTGTTAAGTTGGATCAACGACCTGTGATATGTAGGGACATGAAGGCGTATCATTACCTGTTGTCTTGGTGACTGGAATAACATCCAGCTTATCATGGTGAGACTTGATACTAAGTTAAGAAGCTAATGGGGAGCTACATATCTACTTCACTGCTTAGTTCAAGAGAGGGACGGTGAATTTTAGATGATATGGTTGTAATTCATTTTATTCCCAACTGGGATCGATTTCGGGTTCTTGCTGATGAGTCCCGGCAAAGCTAGTTAAAAGAAATAGTTGAATATCCAATGAAAATTGCAAAACATGTACCGTGGCCCTCATCAAGTAATTTGCAACCTTATTTCATCATAAGTTGAGTTGTAAATTGTAATATAAATAATTTGTTGAAGACATGAAGGTCATTTGCAGTCGTAACACAGATATAAAACACTTGTGTGAATTGACGTTGATGGCACAGCCCCCCCCCCCCACTCTCTCTCTTCTCTCTCTCCGCTCTCTCTCTCTCTCTCTCTCTCTCTCTCTCTCTCTCTCTCTCTCAACACGACACATCAACAATTTTGGTGATTTTGTCAGTGCAATTTGCATCTTGTAATGATGTACGGAACATTAAGATTAGGTCTTACTGAGTCACACATGCTATGCACTATATATATATATATATATATATATATATATATATATATATATTATATATATATATGTGTGTGTGTGTGTGTGTGTAAAATGTTACTGGTCACTTGTTTACCAGATACGTATGCAACTGTAATAGCCACAATACCCTCTTGACTTCTTGAATTCTTTGAAGAAATTGTGATGTCTTTTCTCGGTACCAGATATCACAATTTCTTCAAAAATTTCTTTGAACTTGGATCTACAGGCTTTGTAGTGACAAGCGTATCCAAAAAAGAGCAAAGAATTCAAGAAGTTAAGAGGTCATTGCGTCTATTACAATTGCATATATCTATTATTTAATCTATCTATCTATCTATCTATCTATCTATCTATCTATCTATATATCTATATATATATATATATATATATATATATATATATATATATAAGATATATATATATATATTATATATATTATATATATATATATATAATATATATATATATATATGTGTGTGTGTGTGTGTGTGTGTGTGTGTGTGTGTGTGTGTGTGTGTGTGTAGTAGTTTATATACAAATAAATATATACTATGTGTGGAATTGTATTGGCCACAATGTATGTATGGTTGTATGATGAATTTGGATAGGATTAAAAAAGAAAAAATGAAAATGGGTAGTAAACTGGATTTATGATGAGCGAATTTGTTTAAAATTTGTGCTAATTCCTTAATCATCCTAAGAAGACTCGCCAGAAAATAAAAACTAATACCTAATAGTTATTTAAAATCGGCAAAATATGGAATATTATGACAGTAATATAAATATTGTCATTATTCATAATGTATGTACATCCATATGGGACAAATCAATGAATTCAATTTAGCCTACTTGTCTTGTAAGCTTTAATTGAATTGAATATATAAATGAAACACAAACGTGGGAATATTAAGATACAAGACGGACAATTAACATGAGTTATATATTACAAGTAATTTTGAATCTGCGCATAGTTGTGGTTTTATGTAGAGAAGATCAGAAAATACGCTCATAAATTAAATAGGCATATATGTAGGATTACTTAGCCAACCAATCCTTACGGGCTATCCCGTAGGGGGGGGGGGGGGGTTGCCGGTTAATGCATTACCTAAGCTTCTTTGTAGCGTGCCTTCGGCCCTTAACTGCAACCACTTTCGTTCTTTTTACTGTACCCCCTTTCATATTCTCTTTCTTCATCCTACTTGCCACCCTCTCCTAAAACTTGATTCATAGGGCAACTGCGAGGCTTTTCTCCTGATACACCCTTCAAACAATATACTCTCAGTTTCCATTTCAGCGCTGAATGACCTCATAAGTCCCAGTGCTTGTGGTCTTTGGCCTAAATTCTATATTCAACTCAACTCTAGTCCAATTAGTACTCGGCTACAACAACAAAAATGCCGCTTCCAGAAATATGATCTAAAGATGAAAGTAAAATGATCAAAATATACCTCAATGGCTAAGTCAATATCCCATGAACTGGCATGCATTTATCTTGAATAGAAAAATAGAAATGTTATCAAAATATTCATTAAAAAGACAATAAAAAAAAAACACCGACTTCTTACGCAAAATGTAAGGGTAGTCACTTGGCGGAAAATATGTTTAGCATACTACTGATTTTATGATTAATTTCTCAGGTTTTGAAGTGCATGACCAAACAATTGAACTACATTTTACAGCAGAAATTGCAGAAATTATTTGAAAATGGGAAGGGGAGGCTTGTTGCGTACAAATTAGAAGAGATTAAAAGTAGAAATGTGACGACTCTCTCTCTCTCTCTCTCTCTCTCTCTCTCTCTCTCTCTCTCTCTCTCTCTCTCTTCTACTATATATATATATATATATATATATATATTGTATATATAAAGTAAGCTGATAACATTAATAAACTAACACCTAGACTACTATTTTGTGATGATTCTTGTCAGCAGTTTAGTGAATATATAACAGGTGGACTAATCAACAAGAGTAAATCGCTTATAACTTGAAAAGAACATATTTCCATAAAAAATTTTGTTAAAGAAACTGGTTATTGATAGAGATCTGACGTTACACGTTAGTGCAGGAATTATCAATAAAGTTACGTGGAAACTTTGAGCAGTGGGAGAGATAGGTGGAGAATACTGTGTGGCTCACGAAGAATAGTGGTGGGGGTTGGGGGCGGATGGGGGTGGGGGTTGGAATGAGTCGGTGGTTCTCCTAAAGGTGACTTCTGATTGACAGCTCTGCAGTATGCCTCAATATGACGCGGCAGTCGACTCCTTTTATTTCTGCTCGCTCAAGCTGATATGGCCGTGGTTGTTGCACTAGACTCGGTTATTTCCGATAGCCTTATGGTTGAGATGTAGCTTTAAGGTTGATTATCAGCCTTGGTCTTGGTAATTAGCTTAGAACCTTTTTGTTTTTTATATTTAACTTGCATGTTGATTCACGTCTCTTGATTGGCTGTGATATTGCCCTTAACTCCTTGACATTGCTCGCAAACTTCTTGTTATTAATGATTAGTTTTTTCACTCGGTGTCTGCCTTTGAAGATCAGCTCTTAATGATAATTATTAGCTTGTATGCTGGCTTCGATGTGGTTGTACTATCATTCGTAAGCTTTTTCTTATTTGCAGATATGTTATATATATATATACACACATATATATATATATATATATATATATATATATATATAATAATATTATATATATATATATATATAATTTGGCTGTACTGGCGTATTGACGACTGGATGATGAACTTTTGCAATGATTAAGTTTTCTTTATTGATGCTTCATCTGTATTTTGATGTTGAACTTTTAGTTTCCTGGTACGTTACTGATTAGATTATCTTCGTATTATTAGGTAATCCTTTACTGTTGTGTTGTAAATGATTACCTGATAGAGCAAAATTGACCAAATTCACCTCCTAACCTCCAGCCTGTTTTATTTAGTGAATGCGCACTGAAGTGAGCGTGTTCTACAAAAGAGGATATAAAACCTGCATAAGCGAAGGCGTTTTCATGCGTTACATAATAAAAGAAAAACTCTTGTTTTCGAGCTGCCATTGAAAAATGAGATCGGTGCGTGACCTCAGCCATGCATATCCTGGCCCTCACGGGGTCTTGTAAGGTCACGCTGCCTCGTTTTTTAGTTTTCTGCAAAAGAAAACTAATGTGACGACTTTGCCTGTCCGTCCCCACTTTATCTGTCGCCCTAAAGCTGAAAAACTACAGTGTGTTGATCACCGACCCTCCAATCATCAAACATAACAAATTGAAGCCCTCAACGCTGTAGGACAGGTCACCACCGGGCCGTGGCTGAAAGCTTCATGGGCCACGGCTCACACATTATTATACACTACTGTAAAAATTCGTATCTTTTAATCATTGTACTTCAGTGTAATTCCAAGATGTACGAAGAGTTTCTCCTTTCAGATTTCGGTCCTAGGGGGAGGGAGGGCGCGCCAGAACTCGTTTTAGGTTACTGTGTAGTGTTAAGACTTCTGAAACTCCACATCTGTCTGCTTGTGACAAAGCAGCTTATTGCTGATCAGTGGCATTAAATATTTATGTACAATTAGATTAATTTGTAATTTTATTCACAGTTATATGCTTGCTCGGGTTTGTGCTGAATCGGAAATAGAATAGACCCAGCAGAAGGTAGAATTGCGAAGTAAAGTCGTGGTAGAAAGCCTAACATTGGCTGGATTAATACACATGGCCAGTAAAGGTTTACCAAAGAAAGGTATTGTAGGAGTAACAGGCGCAGAGTTGCCGACTGATATAAAAATAAAGTTGCTTTTTCACAAGAACTGGGGTGAATTGAAATCATTTTTACGTAGCTTCAAGGTTAAAAGGTACGTGAACCATTTATGAATCACTTGTATTTAGGGGTATTAAAGTCTCTGTGCTTATTTCTGTAACGACGTTTTTTATGTGTCATTACTATCAGTACCCGCATGCGATACACCCAAGCGCGCAGTCACACATAACACATACATACACACGCGTATATTTAATATATATATATATATATATATATATATATATATATATATATATATATATATATATATATATATATATCTTTATTAATATATGTAAAGGGATTTACATGCTCACTATTATGTAATACCTGTAAATTACCTGAAATATGCTGAAACAATAAGAATAAATGATAAGAAAACGTTTCAGTCGGGTTTTCCTGTTTACACGAAGGATAAACGATAATGATCACTGCTCGGCCCTTTCCAATATCTCTCTCTCTCTCTCTCTCACTCGTTGATGGATAATATTTGCATCTGATATAATTTTTTGCTTTATACTGTTGTTCTTCAAAGTGAATGCTGAGAAGATTGAAGGGAGAAGAGATAAATATGATTGCTTGTGTGTGTGCGTGTGTATATATATATATATATATATATATATATATATATATATATATATATATATATATATATATATATATATATATATATATAATTTTTCTCAAGTCTAGTGTTTCTCTCCTCGCTCTCACCCTAAGTTGAGACCCACATCCGTTGACTAACAATTTGGGACAGTTCACTATTTAGTTCAGCAGAGGCGTGCTGGATTTTAGGAAACGCCCATTCGTCCCTTCTTGTCCGTCTCTGGAATCGACTCGCAACTCCAGAAGCTTCGAACCCTGTCTGGGTGATGGATGTGGCTGCGACATTCTCACTCACCTCGGGCACTAATTCAAGCCTCGACTTTCTTGCTCACCTAATAGATTTGTTCAGTGTTCACTTTGATGCTTGCGTTCTTATTTGGTCTCTTATTATTTTGAGATTGTGCATCTTTTTGCACCGTTTCGTGTTTTCTAATTGTAAGTGTTGGCCACGTCTTTCTGTCATACATACATATATACATATTTATTTATTTATTTTATTAATTATTTATTTGCTTGTTCATCATCACATGACTCTTCCCTTAACGGAGGTGACGCCGAAAGGTTTCACTTATTTATTTATGTGCTCATACACACACACACACACACACACACACACACACACACACACACACACATATATATATATATATATATAATATATATATATATATATATATATATATATATATATTATATATATATATATATATATATATATTATATATATATATATATATATATATATATATGTATGTATATATTGTATATTACATATATATAATGCGGGAGAGAAAGGGCATCTGATTTTTGGAAATCTTTAGATTCTTGTCGCTTGTCAATATTTTGACAAACATTTGAAAGTAAAATCTCTTGTTCAGTGAACATGTGTTTGTCCGGTTTTATCGCGCTTTATGTCGAGGCGTTCGTGGAATTTCTGTTATAAATAGACTAACTGGATGTTTTATAAATACCGCCATTGCCGGTTTTAGATCAAGTTTACTTTGTATTAGTGCAAGCCCCGGTGTTGAAAGATTCGACCGTTCTCTGGTACTGTAGCGAGATTTGGAGAGCATGCTTCGAATATTATGTTGCAGGAGTACTGCTACGGCTGGATTCTCTCCCATGTCATTTGGCTCAAAGACATGGGCCTGTTTTTATGTACTAATATTAAATATCTGGCCATAATATAGTCAGTAATGAATGAATGCGTAAAATTATTTCCAAGAAAAGTTGTTTTCATAGAATTGCAATTGGTGGGCATTGGTTATTGGGTATATTTATTAACCTTGTCTATGAAACCCTAGTGCGGTTTATGGGTGTTCGATATTCAGATTTCCAAATATTTCTTGAAGTAGTGGCTTTTTTTTTTTTTTTTTTTTTTTCATTTCATATTTTTTTGAGATCGCTTTCCTTTTATTTTCTTGCACTAGAAGTGCTGGTAGAACGAAGTGTACAGAAAACGGGAAGACACTTGCTTCCTCTCTCATAACAGAGAGAAGGGGAACAGGCCATAATGTATTGAGTTGTTCTTTGTTAATCATGTCACGCGGGTTAGTTCCTCACCTTTAAGGTCGACCTTGACTAACTGTGCCTCCTCTCTCTCTCTCTCTCTCTCTCTCTCTCTCTCTCTCTCTCTCTCTCTCTCTCTCTCTCTCATACACCTTTTGAGAGACACCTCCCCCTTCCCTCTCTGCCACCAAACCCTCAGTCCTCCCCAGAGAGGAGGCTGCATCCGGCAGTGTTTTCCCTCATAACTTTTAAGATAATGTTCCAGAATGTTTGGTTCTGAAATAAAACGCGCGAAGAGAAAAGGCTGCGTCAATAATTTCTTTTCCTCGATACTTTTTCCTTTTACGCCGGGTAACCTAATATTTGTTCTCTGATTCCTCGGCTCTTAGTTAGTGGAAGATGTAGGAAAATCCGCATCTGTATACTTGAATTAACTAACTATATATATGTGTGTTTCTGTACATATACGTATATACATATGAACTTCTATACATATATTTAGATTATATATATGTATATATATACATAAAATTATATATACATGTAGAATTTACTGATCATTTTTACCTGATAAATATGTAATTGTAATAGCCACAATTCCCTCTTAACTTCTCAATTTT